>NC_056744.1:1440530138-1440830138 GCF_019279795.1 Protopterus annectens | reverse complement strand
GAAAGTGATTCAGGAGTTTATGGAATCGGAGTGTCCCTTCCAACTAGAACTGATCCTTTGGGGACCCTCCAACTTAAAGTACAAAGCTTTAAGAATGCGACAAGTAAAGCAGATTTTGCCTTCACAGAAGAAGAACAATTGTTACTCGAGACGGGATTCGTACACCATAATGAATGGTTATCTTGGGTTAGATATAGTACACGAGAAGCACATCGTGAAAACTGTATTTCTTGTGCTGAAGGTAAACAGCAATTAGCAACAGTCCCATTGATGCGAGATGAAGGTAACCTAACGTGTCTGTTAAAATTATTCTTCAACAAAACTGAAGATAAATGCAAAAATCAAACTCAGCGTTTTCCAGTCATAAGCAAAGTTGAGAAACCGCCTGCAGCGATTTCCTATCCAGGTTCGTATATGTGCATTTCCAGAGATGGCACAGGGAAGAATTATGGCAATATGGGACAGAATTATTGCAACATTACTGTGAATGGCAATGAGAATCCATTTCTGGAGAACCAAACTCACAGTTTAGCAGACGTATGGTGGTTATGTGGAGACAACAAACTCAGATCAAGGCTTACGATTCCCTGGAAGGGAACTTGTGCACTTGTAAAGTTAATTCTGCCATTCTACATTTTCCCAGTTCCAGCAAGCAGTTTCATAAGAGAACCTGAAATAAAGCCGAAGTGGTTGAGTAGGAGAAAAAGAGAGGCACCAAAGCAATCCTTCGATAACGGTGTCTACATCAATAGCATTGGCGTACCAAGAGGCGTACCTGATGAATACAAAGCAATAAACCAAATAGCAGCTGGTTTTACATTAATCTTTGTCTGGATTCAACCTAATAAGAATGTGGACTGGATCAACTAAATTTACTATAACCAGCAGCGTTTTGTGAACTATACCAAAGATGCATTGAAAGGAATTGCTGAACAACTGGAGGCCACTTCGCAGGTGGCATGGCAGAATCGAATTGCATTGGATATGCTCCTGGCCAAAGAAGGAGGAGTTTGCAGGATGTTTGGGACTTTCTGTTGTACGTATATTCCAAACAACACTGCGCCTGATGGAAGTATCACCCGAGCTTTGAAAGGTTTGGAGATGTTATCCGAAGAATTGGCAGAGAACTCTGGGGTAAGTAATCCCTTTACAGACTTTCTACAAGCGTGGTTTGGAAAATGGAGTCATCTCATCAGCAGTTTCCTTGTGTCCATTGGAGTCGCTGTGGCTATCGTGGTGGTATGTGGTTGCTGTTGTATACCCTGTATCAGAGGTCTTCTACAAAGACTGGTTGATACTGCTGTTACGAAGACGATGTACCAGCAATTGCAACAGACTGGTGAAAGTGAATACATTGAAGTGTGACTTTTGCAAATGTTTTTGAAGTTTAAAAGTTTGTCTTGCCAATGAAATAATGTATGCAAAGAAAAACTTAGTTTTTACCATATATTGCTGAAATATAAAGACAAATAAAAGTGTTTTCAGGGGGGAAATGTTAAGAGAAAAAGTTTTAAAAACATACTGTTATTTGTCTTTTTCCTCTTCTTGCAAAGTGAGCATGTTATTTGTTGGGATATGCCTATCAAAGATGGGCCTCATCTGTGAACAGAATGCAGCATTGCTTATGAACCTGAATAATAACTGTTTTCTGCATTTCAGAATAAAGAGATTTGGTTATAGCTTGGTGAAGCCTGGGATAAGGACGCACGGCAGAGTAAGAGTTAATTTACTGAAGCAGGCTGTGTGTCCTGGAAAATTTGAGCTACCATTGTTGAACTGAACATTCTGTACTTCTTGAACATTCTGTACTATCTGTTGGTTTGAGGTGATTTGTGATAAGCATGTTTATCCTATATGTTTTTCATAGCCAACTGTCAATGGTCAGAAATGTAACAAAAAGTTGTTTTGCTTGCAGTATAAAAGTTGATGTCAGTAAATAAGTTGACCAGAGGAGATCATCTTGGCCAACATGCTGTGTAATCTGGTTAGCTGCTAATAAAGGAAAATGCATCACCTGAGGCAGATATGACTCGTTTGAAATTTTTCTTCTGACAGAGTGATCAGAGTCTGAGTGGAAAACCTTAGAAATACATCTAGATACAGATTTTGCCCTGTGGAAGAAAAGCTCTTGAAACTGAGGTGTCTAACTGACACTAAGGAAAACAATCCTGTGAGAAGGAGTCAAAAATGACCTTTGAATGTTCTCTTGGGATCCCAGCTTATGTAAGAGATCTCTAACTCACTTAAGAGATTCCTGACACTGAAAATGACTCTTAAAATATAAGCAGGTTCTCTAAATATGGAAAAATGAGGGTCTATATTAGAATATCGAAAGATGCAAACACTGAATGTTTAAATGTTGAACTGCATTCAGCGAAAATATGAAAATATCAAAGCAACAGAAAACTGAATTTTTTCCTAGGGAAAGAATTTGTTTGTCCATTTCTGTTGCTTCGGTATTTTCAGCACTGTGGTGGAAAGTTACGGGTTGGTTTCAGGTAAGTGTGCGATTGAGTGTGGATTAGGTTAGTTAGGGTTAGGGTACGGGTTAGGTATGTGTGTGATTATGTGGGCGTGAGGGTTAGGGTGGGTTAGGTGAGTTAGGGTTAGGGCGCAGGTCAGGTAAGTGTGCAATTGTGTGGACGTGAGGGTTAGGGCGAGGTAGGTGAGTTAGGGTTAGGGCGCTGGTGAGGTGAGTGTGCGATAGTGACGGACCTTAGGATTAGGGTTTGGGTTAAGGTAAGTGGATAGTTAGTGGTGTGTGTATAATTTAGTGTAGGGTTAGGTGCAAGATTTTAGGTGTATGTGTGGGGAGTGCTGTTTGTTTGGTGTGCTTGTGTTGTGTGTATGTGTTTTGGAACAGCAAATTTTTTCCCTAGGGAAAAAATTCGCTGTTCTGTATGTTCGTTGTTTTCAGCTTTCGCTGAATACAGTTCGACATTTAAACATTCGGTGTTTACATCTTTCGATATTCTAATATAGACACAAAAATGAGGATATCCTGTAGCTTGCAATGAGCTATAACTGGAGCTACACATTTTGTGAACACTCCGGGTACAGCGGATAGTCCAAAGGGTAAGGAAGAGAAAGGATAATGTGATCCAGACACACAAACCTTTAATAAACACCTGAAGTCTGAATGAATAGGGATGTGGTGATAAGCATCCTTTAAATCTAGTGTTACCAGGAAACTTGAATGAGGAAGAAGAGGTAACAGCTTGTGAAGTAAAATTGTTTTGAATTTAGGCACTATGACAAACAGGTTTAGGAAAGAAAGATCCAGAACTGGTCTCCAAGCATTTTCTTTCTTTGACACTAAAAAGTCCTTGAATAAAACCTCTTTCTCACATGGGAAGAGGGAACTGGTTCTGTCACTCCCTAGCATGTGATGAAGGACAGGTGGAAACATAAGGGTCTGGTATGCAGGATGAGGAATTACCACACAGAAAGAAGAATTTTCCCCTATTGCCATTTGTAACTTTGAAGAATGAGCTTCAGAATCCATTTGTCTGAAACTGTTTCCAAAAAGAAAAGTGCAGATTCAGACTTTCTGTAAGAAAAATAGAGGCTCCCATGGTGGGAGGGATGAACAAAGTCTCTTAAATAGTCATTCTGACTTACTGGACTGTCATTGGTTCGGGGAGTTTCCAGAATTCTTCTTGGAATCCCCCTGCCATTACTTCCTAAATGTCTATTTACCTGCATTTTGTTGAGAATATCTACTTTGTTTACCAAAATTAGACAAGTTAAAGAATCCCTTGAAAAACTTAGAAAAGGAGGGATGAAAAATCCTAATAGATTCCTTGTGTCAGTTTACCCTATTCATCACACTTTTTGATCACCTCTGCAGTAGAGGGTCCAAAAACTAAATCACTATCCAAAGTAGAATTTAAAACCTAATTTCTTTCTTAGTCTGGGAGGATCTGAGAACACAGCTATGTAAACCTCCTCAAAACAGTTCCAGTGGCCATCGCTGTTTAAGAACTATCAAGTCATACACACACTATACACAATGACTAGTGACTTGAACAAAAGAAATTGAACTATTTAAAACATACTTTTCTTCACAATAAGAAAGCGCAGACAAAACATTCCTCCAACTTTCACAATTAGTCAAGACAAACAATAACATATTGGCCTGATGATTCAAAATTCTGAAAATCAGAGTTGCAGAAACATACATTTTTCCCCATATTTACCATTAATCTTCCCATCCTTATCAGAAAGAGTAGTATTGGAATTAACTAAGTGTTTATCAGCTATAGCTGCTGGATCAGGTTTTGGAAGAGGCTATAAAAACTTAAAAGACTGAGAACTTTATAAATCCTATCTGCCTTTTTAAGGTAGCTGACTGACTTTTAAGAATATTCCAGGCAGTAAAAGGCACACCCCCAAAGCTGACAGAACTGGAGGAATGAGTGCAGGTTCTGGAAATTCCTTCTGTAAGAGCTCATAGTATTTTCTTGGGGACTGACAAACCTCAGTGTTCTCCCACTGAAACCATTGGTACATTCTAGAAATAGTCTCAGAGAAAGAGACCCCCCCCCCCCATGGGGGAGTCAGAAACTGAACTGTTCTCTGAATCAGAAATCTGAGGAGAAAATCCTGTATATATCCATGTATCTTATCCAGATTCAGAATTTTGAATCTGTTCAGGAAAGGGTATGGCTCTTTCTTCTACCAGAAACTACTTTACAAGAAGGGTCAATAACTTGAATTAAACCCTGAGCCAGACCCAGCAAACTACTCCCATTGAAGGAAATTTGAGGAGGAGTTGATACATGTTTACTTTCCTGTTTCTTTTTGACAGGAAAAATGGGACCAACATTCTTATTAATGGCAGCAGCTTCCCCAGTGATTGGCAAAATATTCTATCAGACCAGGGAAGCCTTCCCTGTTCAGTCTTCCTTCCAGGACCATCAAAAGTGGTTCTCCCTTGTCCATGGGGGAGGGGGGCACAACATCTGCAGAGGATGTAGCTAAGTCCCAGTCCATAGTGGATGTAGGTGCTGTACCAGAGGAACCCTCAGTGAAAGATGAGTGACCTGAGGTACAACTAATGGCCACAGCAGAGTCATGCATCTATAGTTAAGGCAAATAGCTAACCTGCTGTGATGGTAAAAGCTGATTGCTTAACTTTTTCTTTCTTTGCCTGGAAGAAGGGCAACCATGGGACTGACAGACTGATCCACTGTCAAGCTGAAAAAAGGTGCCTGCTTCCCAGGGAAAACCAGCAGCAAATGCTGATAAAAAGAAAATGTCTTTAAAAATCACTCTTTTATAGACAAACACAATAAAAAGTACTTTAAAACACTGCCAGACCAACAAAGTAAAATAAACACAATCTCTACAGAAAAACTTATCATTTATATTAAATGACTTTTAAACTGACAGGAAAAAAGAACGCTCCTATTTATAAGTACAAGACAGTCTCATGTTTGTACATTAAAACAAAAACTCCTAGCTTTAAAATAACTTTCCTGAAGAAGAAAGTATCAATAATAAAATTATTAAATGGAAGGTTTATCTCTAAAGGTAAGGTATCTACCCAGCAACTAAACAGCACCGAGCCAGCCGTCAATCCTCAAAAGCCTTAAAGGAGAGTATTCTTTGGTGGCAGTAAGGTACTGAAGGGCTTGGTGGTCAAAAGTGTCTCTTAGTCAGCTCAGCTCAAGCTGCCTGACAGTTTGGGTGTGTAGAAGGTCACCTGAAGCTTTGGAAGCTGGCCTGCTGTTATATCCTTGGCAGGATATAACCCATATAGCTAAGATTACTGCATGTAATCAAGATGAGGAGCATCAGAAAGCTCCCTAGCACTGTGAAGAGTTTACCATTACATCACAGTAATGCAGACACTTGCATGAACTGAACTAACTGTCCACAGCATTTTGCTCTTTGTTTGACGCATGCCAAGAAAGCATGTAGATCTTGATGTAACCTCATCCCCCCTCAGTATGGGTTAATGAAAATAGTGTGCTGTTACTACAAAATAAATACAGTACTGTTCTGAATAATTCATAATTACTCAGCAACAATGCACACAAAGCAACACAACAGCAACTGGTAGGATGACTAACACACACACACACACATGAACACATAGAATCACTCAGTATATATATTTTTTTCAGAATGGTAGGTGCTAATTTGGGCATCTTGGAGCAATGTAGCAGTTGCCTCATGTACACTGACAACACTCTCCTCCTACCACCCACCACTGCAACCTGTGAGAGATGCACTTATATAGCCAAACTGGAAGCCAAGCTCTCCCCAGCCAAGACTGGACTAGACAGTCAAGAGGAGAAGGTAAACACCTGAACCACACCACACTCAACATATAGTCCATCAAAACCTACGCCACCTAAACTCACATATAATAACACAAAACACACACCTACATTCACGGAGGTTCTCAATAAAAATCTGCCCAAACAACAGAGACCTCCAAAGCTGAAACGCAAGCAGCCACCAACCCCCAGCACTACCCAAATGACACATAGCCCACAAACTCAGTGTGCCACTCAATCTCAGCCCATAAGGCAAAACAATGTACCCAACACACAGTCATAGGTGACTCTATAGTCAGGCACACTGACGTCCCTCTCACCAGGCTAAACAAGGAGAAAGTCACTGTCAGCTGCCTGTCAGGTGCCAAGATCTACCACATAACGCAAGCACTCAGGTCACTTCACAACAAGTACAAATATGACTCTGTCATTGTCCATGTTGGTGTGACTGACCTGAGATGTACCTCCCTGGACTACATGAAAAGAGACATGGAGGAGCTCTTGGATCATGTCGCCCAGGCAGGTATGACCCTAGCCCTGAGTAGCATCCTGCCATTGCCCAGAATGATACCACAATACAAGGACAAAACGATGACTTCAACATTTGGCTAAGCTTCTGGTATCATTCTAAGGGGATCCAGTGTCTGTCTGCCTAGGATGACATGATCGACAGACCACGATGCTTTGCCAGAGATGGCCTGCACCTGTCGCCCCTGGGATTCTGGATACTGGCTAAGGCTCTTGCCACCCCTATAGTGCTTTTTAAAGGCAAGGTTCAAATGACAAACTCACCACCGTAGCAGGTATAAGCAAGCAAAATCTGAGGGTAATGCTACTCAATGCTAGAAGTCTAAACCTCAAAATGCACTCACTCGAGGCACTCCTTAAAATGGAGAACATCGACATCTATGCAGTGAAGGAGACCTGGTTCAAGGCTCCAGAGAACACCCCTGCATTACCAGGCTATAACTCATACCACACCTTTGGTCACCTAACCTGGACCGAAACACTAAAGGAGGAGGTGTGTCCATATTCATTAATGATATCCATACCTCCAGGCTAGTTGCTCAACATAATGCATCCGAAATAATCCAAGTGCAACTAACAATGGGCAAGACTGCAATCCAGGTTGTAGCTTGTTACAGATCCCCTGCCATGCCCCAGGATGCCCACTCCACATTTCTTGATATACTGGGTAATATTAAGGTACAGCCCAATACCCTAATAATGGGCGATTTCAACTACCCCACCATCAACTGGGAAAACTACTCATGTACTAATTAATTTGCTCAGCGCTTTCTGGAATTCATAAATTCCAACGTCCTGGATCAGCTTGTCCATACCCCCACCAAGGGCAGCAATATCCTGGACCTGGCCATTCCCAATGTGGGCAACCAATGTTCCACACCAGAGGTCAACTCCTCACAGGTCATATCTGACCACAAGCTAATCACCCTAGACATCAATATCATGCCCCCCCCCCCCCATAAAGGAAACCACTGTAAAAAACTTTTCCAAAGTCAACTTCATGTTTCTTAAGACAGAAGTGGCAAGCTTTGCAACACCCATACAGATGGAAAATAGAGGTACGACTGCTGAATCCTATACAACTACACTGTATAAGCACATACACGAGTGCATGGATCATGCCATCCCCAACAGAACCAAGATGCTATCCACCAAAAAAGGAAGCCATTCTGGTGGTTCCCTGCCGTAAACAAACTCTGCAAAAGAAGGAAGAAGCTGTTGCAAAAAAGAGTAAAATCCCCTGATTGCTGGAACTCCTTGGTCAGCCTCAGTAAGAAGCTGAGATCCCTCATAAAAATCCTCCAAAGCTAGTTACAAAAATAAAATCACCACTGACTCTAAAGACAACCACAGAGCATTCTACAGCTATGTCAATAATCTCAGATCTGTTCTGAGCTACAGCACAATGGCACTAGATATACAGAACCAACTGATACTGTCAACATCCTGGGAGATAGGTTCAAGTGCAAACTTCACCCCCAAAGGGCCCATCACTATACCAGAAGAATGCAAAGCCTCTGTAATCATGGCTGCACAAGTAAAGACCACACTCTCCAAAGCCAAGAACACAGCATCCATGGGACCTGACAACATCCCAGGCTGCTTTCTGCATGAACTACAGAATTAACTGGCACCCCACCTATGTACCATGTTCAGTCATAGCCTCACTTCAGGCTTTGTGCCTACTGAATGGCGCACAGTGATGGTTATCCCACTACACAAAGGGGGCGCCAACATGGACCCTGGGAACTACAGCCCTATTAGCCTGATGAGCCTGGTCTGCAAGGCCATGGAATGTATCATCTTGGAGCTTATAAACAAGGACATAGGTAACCTCCAAACTCTGGACCCCACTCAATTTGGGTTTGTAAAAGGTAGGTCATGTCTCCTAAACCTGACTGACTTCTTTGAAGCAGTCACCAGAGCTGTGGATGAGGGTAAGTTGGAGCACACAGCCGATCTTGACCTTGCCAAGGCTTTCAACACCATCCCCCACTCTGGAATTATAGATAAACTCACTAGACTGGGCATAAATCCCTATGTCACAGATGGATGGCCAACTGGGGTACAGGACGTTTTGACCCCACTAATTCGCCCCCCCCCGGACGATTCGCCATCGACTGATTCAACCCCGGATGGTTAGACCTGAACAGCAGCCTCAAACTGAATGAGGTTCTGTTATTAGAATAAAAGACGTATGCTAAATACTAAGTTTAAAAATGCAAACCTTTAAATTAGATTACTGGCATGTTTTAGTAATCAATTTCTTTATTATATTGCTGCAAAGTCACAAGTGTTATGAAGACTGTGGCACCATACTCACAATAATATCAATAGTTGCTCTTACACTGCAACAAACTCCATAAACACAAAACTATAGCATATTGCATAATTCAAAAACAACACTGAGCATTTACAATTTGGGAATAATGGCTACTCATTCAATGACGATGTGTACCACAAACCTTTAAAAACAAAAGTGACAGGAAGACTGGAAACATGACACTGCCCCTCGCCCAACTTAAGCTATGCTGCATAGTTACCAAGGACAAACATCAATTTGCTTTATACACCACAACAAATAAAAAAAAAGCCTGAAATAAACTTGAAGAAGTCAAGCTACAAAACCTTTCCGCAGAATGGGGGGTCAAACTAAAAACAAAAAAGAAATCTAGAAAGAAAAACAATAAAAGCATAAACCCAGCCAACACCTCATTGTTCACTTATGAGAAAGAATTCCTCAACAGAAGCACACAGAAGCTATCAATACCAAACATAGCTAAAATAAAGGTGTCGTAAACACAGTTTGGAAGCTTCAAAAGTCAAATAACAAATACAAACACAACGGCAACAGATCACTCATTTCTGAAACTACCAAGCACCCACACCTGGGACCTGCATTTGGCACCACATTATCTCTTAAAGTCCCAGGCCACCTGAAGTGCTAATCGAGCAGGTGAATTTGCACAGTGATGGAAACCAGCTTGAGTGATGCGTGGTACATGCACAAGGCGTTTTGCTAAAGCATGCAATTTTTAGATGTTTATTGATGAAACTTTGTTCTGTTAACAGTTTTGTTAAAAATGTGTGTGTCTCTACTTGCAAACAAAACTTGACTTAGTACTCCCTGGGTTTGCCTGCAGCCGGGAATGGTAAATGTTCAGACAAATGAAAAGCACATTGTACTTTGCCTGCTGGAGGTGGCAAGGTGAAGAACCAAATTTGGAATGCTAGCCCCAACCCTCAGCCAGAGAAATCATCAGCTGCTGTATGTGTCCTACTCAGTTCCCAATGGTCAAAGTTTCAGAGGGTAAATATATTTGGAGTCAAACAGTCTGGGGTCAAATAGTCTGGGGTCAAACTGTCCACTAAAAAAATCACATATAAATTTATGCATGAAATTGTATAGAAATGCATTGGGGTCGAACCATGCAGGGGCGAACAGTCCAAGGTCGAACTGTTCGGGGTCGAATAGTCCTGCTTCCGCCATCTGGCTCACTGACAGAGCCCACACAGTGAAAGTAGCTGACTCCAAACCCAACTTCAGACCAGTGACAAGTGGAGTACCACAGGGCTCAGTCCTGGGTCCTCTCCTGTTTGGCATCTACTTCTCAGAAGTCCAGGCTAATACAGCAGGTCTTTGGCTAATGAAGTTCGCAAATGACTGCAAACTAGGTGCCATAATAGAATCATCTAATGATGTGGACATTCTACAAAGGGGCCTCACTGAGACTGATGCTTGTTGACAAAGTCATGGCCTCAAGTTCAATGCCAAGAAGTGCATTGTCATCCCCTTAGGGAAAACACCGTACCCATGAACTAACAAATAGGCGGTAGCCTACTAAACATCAAAAGTGTGATAAGAGACCTTGGGACACAGGTGGACATCAGTCTCTCCTTTCATAATAACATCGCCACAGTAGTCTGGAAATCCTTCTACATGGCACAGTTCATCACAAAGGGGTTCACCTCCAGAAAAAAAGAGGTCATTGTTCCTCTTGACTCATCCCTCATTAGACCCATTATAGAGTACAATGCCCCATTTGGCATGTACCTCGCAAGACATCTACGACATCTAGAAAGGCCACAGAAATACCTCACTAAGAGGATTACTATCCTCCAACAGATGTCATACACAGACCATCTTCAAAAAACTCCATCTCTACCCCGTCACTTATCGCCTACTCAGAGGCAACCTCTGCCTAACATACAAAGCCATGTCAAACTCAGATCTGTTGGACATGCTACACTTAAAGAAACCCCAATCCCTGAGAGCCACATGCTCCAGGGATCTAAACCTTGCCACCACAATAAATAGAACATGCTGGAGGGATAGATTCCTGTCTGAGAGACTTCCCATTCTCTGGAACAGACTACCCATTCATGTCAACCAAAGCTCCTCATTAGCCCTCTTTAAGAAAAATCTCAACAATTTGATGGGAAATAGGAAATTCACCCCTGGGATCAGTTCTGTGGCTCCACTAGACAGGGGCACAAGAAAATAACTTTCTTGGGTGATGAAAGCCAGGGAACTTTTTTGGCTATGCTTATATAGGCCCCAGGGCCGATAGCCTAGTAACTCCCTATTAACCTATTAACCTATAAATGGTAATTTTGCAACATCAGCACCCTTCCAGCCAAGCTTTAATGTATGCTGTAAGCCTTTTGGCAAAACTAACAAAAGAACACACCTTATTGTATACCCTTACAATTAGCCAACCTGTAAGTATGTAAATAGTTGTAATTACGTATGAGGAGCCACCCTTCTGTGGGCAGTCAATACACACCTGGAGATATATGTAAAATGCATACCACCAGCCACAAACATTCAAAGTAAATAACATTTTTTTTACTTGAGATAAATACAATAACTGTCCTTACAAGTAGTATAGTTTGAGCTCTGTCTCCAAGAGGACCATCCAGTAATAAAGTGGTAACAAGATTTTTAACTTGTATCATTTAAACAGTTAAAACATTTTTCAGTTTAATACAACTCAGTTCTCATGCATTTTCTTTAAGAACAGCAACATTTTCTCAGTGTATTACATTATGGCTCCTAGTTTGCAGCCATCTGTGAACTTTGTTAGCCAAAGACCTTCTGTGTTAGCCTGTACTTCAGAGAAGTAGATACCAAACAGGAGAAGACCCAGAACTGAACCCTGTGGTACTCTACTTGCCACTGGTCTGAAGTCGGATTTGGAGTCTGCTACTTTCATAGTGTGGGTTCTGTCAGTGAGCCAGTTGGCAACCCATCTTGTGACATAGGGATTTATACCTAGTTTAGTGAGTTTATCTATAATTCCAGAGTGGGAGATGGTGTTGAAAGCTTTGGCAAGATCTACATAGGCTGTGTGAACCACCTTACCCTCGTCTACGGCTTTGGTGACTGCTTCAAAGAAGTCTATCAGGTTTAGGAGACATGATCTGCCTTTTACAAACCTGAACTGGGTGAGGTCCAGAGTTTGGAGGTTACCAATGTCTTTGTTTATAAGTTCCATGATGATACATTCCATGGCCTTGTAGACCAGGCTCGTCAGGCTAATGGGGCGGTAGTTCCCGGGATCTGTGGTGGCTCCCCCCTTGTGGAGTGGGATAACCTCCACTGTGCACCATTCAGCAGGCACAAAGCCTGAGGTGAGGCTATGATTGAACATGGTACTTAGGTGGGGTGCCAGTTCATTCTGTAGTTTGTGTAGAACGCAGCCTGGGATGTTGTCTGGTCCCATGGATGCTGTGTTCTTGACTTTGGAGAGTATGTTTTTTACCTGTGCAGCGGTGATTACAGGAACTTTGCATTCTTCCGGTATATAGAGATGGGCCCTTTAGGGGGTGAGAGTGGGGTAAAGTTAGCACTGAACCTTTCTGCCAGGATGTTGCCAATATCAGTTGGGTCTGTATATTTTGTGCCATTGTGCTGTAACTCAGAGCAGATCTGAGGGTTGCCATTGAGATTCTTGACATAGCTATAGAATGCTTTGTGGTTGTCTTTAGAATCAGTGGCGATTATGTTTTCATAACTAGCTTTGGAGGATTTTATCAGGGATTGCAGCTTCTTACTGAGACTGACCAGGGAGCTCCTCCACTCATGGGATTTTACTCTCTTTTGCAACAGTTTCTTCCTTCTGTTGTACAGTTTGTTTATGGCAGGGGACCACCAGATTGACTTCCTTTTTTGGAGGATAGCATCTTGGTTCTGTTTTGGATAGCACGATCCATGCACTCGTGTAAGTGCTTATAAAGTGCAATTGTGTAGGATTCAGTAGTCGTAACTGTATTGTCCATCTCCATGGGTGTCATGAAGTTCACCACTTCTGTCTTAAGAAGCATGAAGTTGGCTTTGGAGAAATTTTTTACCGTGGTTTCCTTAATGGGGGGTAGGGGCAGGATGTGGATATCTAGGGTGATTAGCCTATGGTCGGATCGGAACAATGAGGCATTGACTTCAGGTGTGGAACACCGGCCACTCATGTTTTTAATGACTAGATTTAGGATATTGTTGCCCCTGGTGGGGGTTTGGATATGTTGATCCAGGGCATTGGAGTTTATGAATTCCAGGAAGCATTGAGCAAAGGAGTTAGTACATAAGTAGTTTTCCCAATTAATGGTGGGGTAGTTGAAATTGCCCATTATTAGGGTGTTTGGTTGAACCCTAATATTTTCCAGTACATCAAGAAAAGAGAAGTGGGAATCCTGGGGCATGGTGGGGGATTTGTAGCAAGCTACAATTTGGATTGCAGTTTTGCCCAGCGTTAGTTGCACTTGGATAACCTCGGATGCATTATGCTGAGCAACTAGCCTGGAGGTATGGATATCCTTAATGAATATGGACACACCTCCGCCTTTGGTGTTCCAGTCCAGGTTACATGGCCGAAAATTGTTGTATGAGTTATAGCCTGGTAGTGCAGGGGTGCTCTCTGGAGCCTTGAACCAGGTCTCAGTCACTACACAGATATCGATGTTTTCCATTTTAAGGAGTGCCTCAAGTGAGTGCATTTTGAGATTTAGACTTCTAGCATTGAGTAGCATCACCCTCAGTTTTTGCTTGCCTGTTCCTGTTACAGTGGTGAATTTGTCATTTGAACCTTGCCTAAAAAAGGCACTATAGGGACGGCAAAAACCTTAGCCAGTATCCAGAATCCCAGGGGTGACAGGTGCAGGCCATCTCTGACAAAGCATTGAGGTCTGTTGACCATGTCATCCCAGGCAGACAGATATTGGATCCCTTTAGAATGACTCCAGAAGCTTAGTCAATTGTTGAAGTCAATCATTTTGTCCTTGTACTGCGGTATCATTCTGGGTGATGGCAGAATGCTACTCAGGGCTAGGGTCATACCTGCCTGGTCTACAAGATTGGAGAGCTCTTCCATGTCTCTTTTCATGTAGTCCAGGGAGGTATGTCTCAGGTCGTTCACACCAACATGGACAATGACAGTCATATTTGTACTTGTTGTGGAGTGACCTGAGTGCGTGGGTTATGTGGCGGATCCTGGCACCTGACAGGCAGCTGACAGTAACCTTCTCCTTGTTTAGCCTGGTGAGTGGGACATCAGTGTACCTGACTACAGAGTCACCTATGAATAGTGTGTTGGGTACGTTGTTTTGCTTTATTGGCTGTGGTTGAGTGGCACACTGAGTCTGTGGGCTATGTTTCATTTGGGTTGTGTTGGGGGGTGGAGGTTGCTTGCATTTCTGCTTTGGAGATCTCTGTTGCTTGAGCAGATTATTATTGAGAGCCTCCGTGAATGTTTTTGTGTTTCTATGTGTGGATTTTGGGGGTGTAGATTTAGTGAGACTATGTGATGAGTGTGGTGTGGTACAAGTGTTTACCTTTCCCTCTAGACTGTCAAGTTCAGTCTTGGTTGGAGAGAGCTTTACCTCCAGTTTGGCTAGATAAGTGCATCTCTCACAGGTTGTAGTGTTGGGTGGCAGGAGGAGAGGGTTGTCTGTATACATGAGGCAATTTCTACATTGCCCCAAGATGCCCAGATTCATCAGATAGTTAGGAGAGAACACTGGGAGCTGACCCTTGGACATGCCTGAATAAAAAACTATTTTCCTCTAGATAAGTGAGGAAAGTGAGTACAAGAGCTGTTTTTCTCTAAGCAAGTGAGGAAAGTAAGTATCAAAACTGTTTTCCTCTAGGTAATGAGGAAGGTTGAGTGCTGTAGTAATTAGTAGGTTATTTAGTGCTTACAAGTTCTGAACAAGTGCTGATCACGAATAAGCAAATTCAAGTGGTAAAACTAAGAATCTTTATCTGGACTAAACTAGTTACAAAAAGGGGGAAACAAGGGCTTTTAAATCAGAAAGTTGAGAGAGATGGAAAAGCTACCCATATGGCCAATAACTGCAATTTCTAGTCCAGAACCACTCCTTATGTGGTAGATAGGTTACCTAGTGCTTACCACTCCCACTGATAAGCTAGGAGGCTTCCCTCCAACACAGAAAGCTTGGGGGGCTCAGAAGCTTACATACAGCCCTGGATACAGCAAATCTGAATCTGGGCTACACTATTTACAGGAAAGGTAGGAGACAGGCTTAGATTTTTTTTAATACAGAAAAGTAGCTAAAACAGCAGTAAAAACAATTCAAATGCAGTGCAAGCTAGCACACTTGAGTATGAGCAATGTTAGACCAAACAGCAACAATTAACAGTACACAACTCTGAAGTGCCAGAAAAATATAGTTAGCTCTGTATATCTCCAGATAGTTTGAAGGGTACTCTGTCAGGACACAGGAAGGCTCCAGCAATGATATGCAGGTTGTTACTAAAAGGGTCTAAATTTATGCAAGTAATCCTCGACATAGTCAGATAACACACAGGATGTAAAACCAGTTATACCAACTTAAGACACAGAGAAATAGGGGGAGGTGAGAAAAACACCTTCAGCAGAGATCTGAAAAACTATACAGTGAAGCAAAAATAACAGTGCACAACTCTGAAGTCAGCCAGCAATGATATAAAATTAGTCAAGCAACAATTAACAGTACACAACTCTGAAATGCCAGAAAAATATACTTAGCTCTGTATATCTCCAGATAGTTTGAAGAGCACTCTGTCAGGACACAGGAAGGCTCCAGCAATGATATGCAGGCTGTTGCTAAAAGGGTCTAATTTTATGGAAGTAATCCTTGAGATAGTCAGATAACACACAGGATGTAAAACCAGTTATACCAACTTAAGACACAGAAATAGGGGGAGATGGGAAAAAACACCTTCAGCAGAGATCTGAAAAACTATAGAGTGAAGCAAAAATAACAGTGCACAACTCTGAAGTCAGCCAGCAATGATATAAAATTAGTCAAGCAACAATTAACAGTACACAACTCTGAAGTGCCAGAAAAATATACTTAGTTCTGTATATCTCCAGAAAGTTTGAAGAGCACTCTGTCAGGCACAGGAAGGCTCCAGCAGTGCAAGAAGAGTCATGGAGATGAAGCGTTGGTACCAGATCCATGGGTTTGAGACCAGATCTGCAGCTTTCAAAGCCATTTCTTCCCCTCAGGACTTTGGCACTGGCTAGCTTGGGTCTGACTTCCTCATAAAGTGGAGTGCTAGTGGGGTTGCAAGAGCCAATTTGGGAAGTTCCGGCACCTTTGCCATCGACTTATGTCTTTCCTAGATGTTCTGCCTTTGAGGTTGTGGACAGGGCTTTCTCTTTGTCTAAAAAAGGGACATCCCTGCCACCCACTTGGATCAGACCACTTTACCTCCTCCAGTTTTATGCTCTGAGTCCCGTCCATCCATTCCACTGGGACAGCCAACTCAGACTGGTCTCCAGTTGGTCTATCAGGAGATCGTCATCTCTACTGATACTTCCCCAGAACACCCCACTGAGGAAGTCCCTCAGAAGAGAACATGTAAGAGGAGACACCTAGATTCCCCTTAGGAATCTCTCACAGAGGACACTGATTTTGATGAGAGAGAAGGGTCCCCCAGATCCCCATTTGAAGATGTCTTCTTTTGAGATATCCTGGAGCTCCTGAAACAAAAAGGTGTTTAATCTTCTGATACTCCCTCCCAGGATGAATCTTGGTGGCTTTTGGGTCTGGCCAGTCTACTTCTTGGGTGACACCCCTGGCCAATGAAGTCATAGATCTTTTTTCTCACCAGGCATAGAAGGAGCTGGATCCTGTAGAGCCAATTCCAAAAAGACCAGGAAAAATTCTAGCCCCTCTTCCCCAAGGCCCAAGCACACTGGAGCAAAGGAGCCCTGGGTCAATACCATGGTTGTGGCAGCAGCCACTAGGAAAGAGCTGTCATAAAAGAGTTCCTCTGTCCATCTGCCTAACAGAGAGTCCAGGGCTTTGGATAGTGACCTTTGCCCTCAGGTTGCTAAATTATCTAGCACATTTTACCAGGTTACAAAGAGATTTGGCCAAACAGCTTACCAAATCTCTTTCTATAACTATATCTGCTGAGGTCACCCTTCAGTATATTTCTAATGTATCCAAGAGGTTGATCTTCCATGTAGTGGAAGGTACCTCACGGTTGGCATGTTCTGGCACAGCCATTAGGAGACATGCCTGGATATAAATATATGATTTTGCAGAGCCCTTTAAGTCTTCATTCATTAATGTGCCTTTTGATGGATCTTCCTTGTTCAGCCCCAAGGTAAAGGACACACTCTCCAAATGTGAGCAAGAGGGAAAGACCCTGTCTGCCATGGGCATACATTTGCCAATCCCTCAAAGACCTTCCTCAAGGAATCTATGAGGAGGTAGAAAAATGTGGTTTTGAAAATCCCAGTGTCCTTTTCAAGACTCAGGTGGAGATAGTTCCCCCAGAAGCAGAGGGGGAATTCAAATGGAATATGTCTGCCTCATGGCAGAGGTGGACCATAGAACCAGGGCTTCAGGGATTCCTTCTTGGATATGCCCTATCAGCACTCCTGAAGAGAGGCCCAACTGTTTCCCTCTGGAGGCAGTTGTGGACATTTGTCTCTGCTCCAGATAGCCTGGATATCTATATATTAAGATTCCTGGGTGCAGAGAATCATATCCAGGGATTATACTATACTGTTTTCCCTAGCTCCCCAAATGAAATGAAAAGAAATCCCCCCAAGAGGTCCCCCAAGATGATAGAAGATCCAGAACCTATTCAAGATTCTTCTTGGTGCCAAAAAGACAGGGGACCAAAGCAAATAAAAACATAAGTATAAAATATAAAAGGTATCATTTTTTAATACACTCTAGAGATCTTTTATATAAAAATGGTTGCAGAGAAATGTTATTATTAATTCCGGGGGGGGGGGGTGTGTGTGTGCATTTAATGTAATCTGCCAAGTAGCCTCGTTTACTTCTAAGTTAGTTTTCAAGTCCCCTCCCCTCGGATTGTCTTGAACCTCTTCCAAAATTGTATTAAAAAATACTATACATTTTATATTTTATATTTATGCTTTTATTTGTTTTTGGGTATATTTTTAATGTGTTTTTAGGTAATGTTTAACCTTTTTGAACATGGCTTTTAAGTATTTCCTAGTCATGGTACCAATGAGAAGATGCAGTGTATTGTTTTTTAATGTTTTAATATGCACTGTCACTTTAAATCTGTGAGCTTGTTCATTCCAGTTGGTTAGGTCTTAGATATAAATAACAAGCGATTTTACTTTAATTTGATTCTGATGAAGTCCTAGTTGACAGGATGAAAGCACTTAATCTCTAAAATTGGATGTGTGAGTTATTGGAATAAAAGACGTTTTTTATATGCACAAACATTTTTTTGGTTTCAGAAGTCCATGATGCCAGTACTATATTTTATGGTCATTTTCGAGTGGCCTCTTCTAAACTGTGTAAAGCCTTTCTCAAGGGAGCCTTTTTATATAGACCCTTGTTAAAGGATCCCACTCCTCCTTGCAATTTAACTATCATACTTCAGGTCTTAACCCAGCCACCCTTTGTACTTTCAGCCAAGGCAGAACTTAATTTTTTTGTTTTGAAAAACAATATTTCTGGTTGCTGTCACATCAGCTACATGAGTATCCAAACTCCAGGCTCTAGCTTCTAAACCTCCTTACCTGTTTTTTCACAAAGATGGTGTCCTTGTGAACAAAACCATCTTTCTTGCCTAATGTAACTTCTGAGTCCAACATAAACAAAGTCATTAATCTACCAGTTTTCTTTCCAAACTTTTCAAATAACGGAATGTATATGCTCCGCCTTTTGGATGTACATAGACAACTTCACATTTATTTCCACAGAACCAAAGACTTCAGGAAAACAGACCTTTTGTTTGCTTCCTTTTCTTTTAACAGAGTGGGCAAACCAGTCTCCAAAGTTACATTGGCCAAATGGCTAACTGAATGTATCTCCTTTGTTTGTGGTAAAAAAGTTTATCCTTGGCTAAGCTTCCTACAACCCATTCCACAAGGTCTGTGGCAGTCTCCTCGGCCTTTTGGTCAAGGGCTTCATTAGATGACATTAGTGTAGCTGCAACTTGGACTAATTCTCATACTTTTATTGCTCATTACAAATTAGATTTGATTTCCAGGAACAGAGCGGCCTTTAGCTCTGCAATTCTCTGGAATATCCTTCCATGAGGGCCTCCCAAGGTTCCATTAGCTGGGGACTCAGTTGAGGAATGAATGAAAAAGACAACATCAGATTAAAACGTTATGTACTCACCATAATGTTTCATCTTCTTTCTTTCTCGACTTGCTGCCCCCATCCTGTTATACAGGAAAGATCTAAGAGTTGTACAGGAACCTCTGTTCCTTGTTTGAACTCCAGTTTCCTTTTTTCCTTTTTGCCTTTATTAAATTTTGTAGTAGGTTTATTTTATTCCTTTATATCCAGGGGGAGCAAACTCGATCTGAGGTATGTTAAGTTGGTGGGGCATTGTGGGTAGAGGGAAGAGCTCAAGAGTTTTGGATCTGATAATCTGGTAGAACCGGCTGAGTCGGATCCATGTCTTGAATCCAAACCCATCTGTTGAGGAAGATTGAAAATGGACAACACAGATGGATTGTTATGGTGAGTACATAATTTCTTGTTTTTTTGGCACTTTATGTCCTTCAGAAAATGCATGGTAACACAAATCCTGTTATTCTAGCAACTTTCTAAGTTTGTAAGAGCAATATTTAAAATCTGGCCGTATGTTCAGGCCTTTGTCCCATCCACTCCTCCCACACACATTATGTCAAGGTTTTTCCAGATTTCTTGTGCTAAGGTTGAAAGGCATGCTTATTAACATAACTTAAGATAGATTGTTTATAGTAAAAAAAAGAAAGTAGACTCAAAGCAAAAAAAAAATAACAAAAACAAAAACCTTACTATCTCCAAGATTGGGCCCATGTCCTTGTCCCGGCCAAAACAATATGAGGATTTCAGCATGACTGCTCACAACTGTTTCATGAATGTTTTAGTGTGACCACACACATTTGACAAACTCGTTTTAGTTTGTTTTGTATTTTAAGTCATATACATTAGGTTTTTAACCATTCAGTTTAATTTGGAGATGGGTTCTTGCCTTTTTCCAGCTGGATGTATTCAACCTTAATTTCAAATTCTGTATTTCAGATTTTGACCTTTTTGTCCATTTTTCATAGTGGACCTATATGCATCTTGGTTTGGTATAGCTGGTGTGTGGTTTCAGAATGAGCTCTTGGTTTCTTTCTACAGGATGTTTATTTTCATTCTGGGCAGTTTAGAGATGGGGTCTCCCCCATTTTCCAGTCAGTTTTAGCAGACATTGTGAGCATGTCAGCGTGGATGCTCATGTCTGTTTTACTTTAATGTGACTCATTCCTTTGCTGCAGATTTGGGTTGGCATCACCCCCATTTTCCATCTGACTATGGCAAACAATATGAGTTTATCAGGATGACTGCCCTCAATTTTTATATTCTTTAAGCACCAGTGAAAGTATTCCATGCTGATTTCATGTGGCCATAGTGAGATTTGCACAAATGGGTTAAATGTTATGAGTGTTTAAGTCTGGTCGCTCGCAAAGGTTATGTTTGGTAAATACAGCGAAACCACATTCTCGTTGACTGAGTTAAATGAGATGAGCATTCCGGCGTGACCCTTCTGAGAAATGCAGGCATACATTGCATCCCCACCATTCTTACTTGCTTAATCTAATTTGTTAAGAGTATGTTTTTGGGTATTAAAAACTTTGGGTTTAATTGGCATCTGTTTTCCCACTATTTGTTCATTTTCTGGACTCTGGGTTTTTTAACCCCTTGGTTCATTTTTATATGTTGCGGTCTTACACTTGTGTACTTTTACCTTGGTTTGTCATGGCTGAGTTGCAGTATTAGGAATGGTTTGTGGATTTATTTAAATGGCATTTTTAGATTTATTTTGCGCAGATTTTAGCTGGGATCACATTTCTTGCACCTGCCAATTATTTTAAACAATATGAGCATTTCAGCATGATCTCCCACAGTTGCTTCATTTCAATAAGGCTTTTCTGAGCTGGGATCTCTCTCATGTTCACACTGATTATAACATTTAATTAGGTTAAGACATGACTGTGGCACATATACACACAGGCACACACACACACACACACACACACACTCTAACCCTCCAGTAAAATAGAGATGCACTAACCCAAGATGGCCTATTTAAACACTATTTTGTTGGCAGATGAAATTCCATTAGAGTTTACACCACCCTCCCAATAAATGGAGATGTAACATTATTGTTTTATTTAAATCCTTTACACTAAAAAATAACACCTTCCTTTAAAAACGCAGTGGTAATTTTAATTTCATTTATTTGGGTTTAGACAATTTTCATAATGGGTTTGAGAAAGCATGCAGCAAAAGCACCGCAGAATCCCTCTAGCTACATCAACATAATTAAGTTTTCCTTAATAAACTGGAACTTAAGGGACCCATGAAACATCCCTACTCACCTCTCTGGATTCCATGCAGTAATCAACAGGATGAACCAACAGGGGTGAAATATGACACTGGATCAACCCATTACGGAACAATATCCACCACCAAAAAAGACAGTGACTAATCCCTGCCTCCTACTTGGACCAACGGGGGAGGCCACCAGCTGTCTTTCCCCATGTCTTTCTGGTTCTTGTATATTTTATTGAAGCCTTTAGCGCCTTTTTTGTATACTTCCACTTCACACCCAGAGGCCCTTATGGCATTCTCATCTTTTTGAGGTCTGGCTTCTTTAACTAAGTGACTTATCAGCTAGTAATAGGCAGTATTATAAAGGACAAAAAGTTATTAACAAAACAACACTAAGACTGTTAGTCTAGGATGCCCTGCAGTGGAGAAATTAATCACTGTTTGCCACTTATTATTCACATTTTCACATTTATGTTATTTTTTTCATAATGGTGAGCCCTACTTGTCATTGAGAGATATAGTAAGATGTGCCATGGTGGGAGACATGAAACTGCATCATCAATCTCCATTTATATCAATAAATACCTGAAATACTATTAATTTGTTAGTAATTATGGAAATAAACAATATTTCCATATGTGCTTAATACTTCAAAAAACAAGTGACTTGCAAAGTGTTGCATGACATCAGGTGAAATCTTGGATGTTGAAGAAAACTAACTTTGAGAGTTGCACTGTAAGTTACACATCTTGACAGATATTCAGTGTTATTTATATTGTTAACTATAGAATTAAGCATATGTTGTCATATTTCTGTAAATATCTCAATAAGCATACACTCATGCAGGAATTTCTTGTCGTCATGTGAAACATTATGTCTGGTTAACAAAAATGTCCTAACAATACATGTCTAGGTTACACATTTTCCAAGATATGACAATTTGTGAAAGTGTAGCAAAAAATATAATTTTGTGTTTGTGTGCATCATAATATATAATAACACTTATGGAAAAACCATGAATGCACTATTTTCACAGTAAAGAGAACTTAATGATAACATTATTTGTACTGTATTAAAAGCATTTGTTGCTCACAAAATTCTTGCATTTGCTTATCTTATGCTTTTTAAGTTTACCTTTCCGCAAATGCTCTGGCATGCAAGATGCATTAGTCTGTTAGAGGTGTGACATTCCACAACACATAGATATTAATGAGATGTAAATAACAGCACTAAGCAGTGAATTTAACATACACCAGTCCTTATCCAGCCTGTTTGAGAAATTGAAATTAGAAGGATGTTAACTCTGATCGAGGTCTCTGGATGATTTGTTCTATTTTTTTATTTTCAATTTGGTATGTAATTTTATAGCAATTATTTTATATTGATTGGTGTTAAGATCTAAGTTCTTTTAACAATAAAGTATCTATTTTAAAGCAAGGTGAAATTCTAAAGAACCATATATATAAATATATATATATATATATATATATATATATATACACACACACACACACACACACACACACACACACACACACACACACACACACACACACACACACACACACACACACACACACACACACACACACACACACACACACACACACACACACACACACACACAGTAAAACTCAGAGATCAGACAAAACATGCTGGTGGGACAGGTTCATAACCCAGAGACTGCCCATGCTATGAAATAGACTTCCCATCCATGTCAAACAGAGCATCTCACTGGCCTTCTTCAAGAGAAATCTTGATGAGTGGATGGGAATTAGAAAATTCACGCCGGGGATCACTCCAGTGGCTCTACTCGACAGATGCACTAGGAACTATGGCTGGGTGGCATGATGTCAGGGTAATCCTATGGTCTAGGCTTGTAAAGGCTCCAGGGCCATTAGCCTAGTACACACCTATGACCCTATGAACCTATGACCTAAAACAGGACTCCACCAATCTCACTAAACATGCAGCATGCCACAGTTTAAAAAAAAAATAGTGGCTATATAGCTACAAATAAATGTAGATATTTTTCTTAGGGAAACCAAACTATTATGATCAGTCATCCAATCTTCCAACATGATTCCCAAGCCAGCAGTATAAATACATATATTCTTACAGAAAAAGGTAAACTATTACCTAGTTTTCACAAACCAATCCCACTGTTGGGACAATGACTTGCACTCATTTAGTTCAGCTTCTGGAAACTTTGCTTCCATTTGAAAGAGATGGCAAATAGAAAAAAAATTTGTGGATATTAATTTTTACCTCTTTCATGTAAAAAACTTGCCTAGTTCACAAATCCTTGTAATAAAAGGGCAGTTATTTGCAATGAACTGTTTATTAACTTAAGTCCAGCTTGCAGTGTACACCCCTTATCTCTGGCATTTATGCTGCAGGTGCCTTGTATAGGTTTATAGGTGTGTACTAGGCTAATGGCCCTGGAGCCTTTGCAAGCCTAGCCCATAGGATTCCCTGGCATTGTGCCACCCGACATTAATTCACAGTGCCTCTGTCGAGTACAGCCACTGGAGTGATCCCTGGGGTGAATTTTCTATTTCCCATCCACTCATCAAGATTTTTCTTGAAGAGGGCCAATGAGGTGCTCTGTTTGACATGTATGGGAAGTCTATTCCATAGCATGGGCAGTCTCTGGGTTATGAACCTGTCCCTCCAGCATGTTCTGTTGATTGTGGTAATGAGGTTGAGGTCTATGGAGTGTGTGGTGTGGAGGGATTGGGATTTTTTTAGATGTAGCATTTCTAACAGAGCTGGGTCAGATATGGCTTTGTAAATCAAGAAGAGATTGCCTCTAAGGAGGCAATATGAGACAGACAGTAGTTGGAGTTTTTTGAATCTGTCCATATAGGACAACTGTTTAAGACCTAGGATCATCTTTGTGAGGTACTTTTGTGGCTTCTCCAGTTGTTGCAGGTGTCTAGTGAGGTACATGCCAAATGGGGCATTGTACTCAATGATTGGCCTAATGAGGGAAGAGTAGAGGGAGACGATGACCTCTTTCTTCCTGGATGCAAAACCCTTAGTAATGAGATGTGCCACATAGAATGATTTTCAGACCACAGTGGCAATGTAGTGGTCAAAAGAGAGGTTGTTGACAACCTGTGTTCCCAGATCTCTTATAATACCTTCTGTATTCAGTGGACTACCATCGATGTGGTAATTCATGGGAACCAAGTTTTTCTCAAAGAGGATGACGACATATTTTTTGGCATTGAGCTTTAGGCAATGGTTCTGACACCAGTCGTTGGTCTCAGTAAGGCCTTTCTGCAGGATGTCAACATCACTTGAGGAGTTAATAATAGCTCCCAGCTTGCAATTGTCTGCGAACTTTGTCAGCCAGAGTCCCTTCGTGTTGGCGTGGACTTCAGAGAAGTAGATACCAAACAGGAGAGGACCCAAGACCAAACCCTGTGGGACTCCACTCATGACTGGTTGGCAGTCTGATGTGGAGTCAGCTACTTTCACACTGTGGGTTCTATCTGTGAGCCAGTTTGCAACCCACCTTGTGATATAGGGGTTGATGCCAAGCTTAGTGAGTTTTTCTATGATTCCTGAGTAGGGAATGATATCAAAGGCCTTGGCCAGATCAAGGTAGGCTGTATGACCCACCTTGCCCTCATCCACAGCTCTGGTGACTGACTCACAGAAGTCAATCAGGTTGAGCAGGCATGATCTACCCTTCACAAAGCCAAACTGTGTGGGATCCAAAGTTTGAAGATACCCTATATCTTATTAGGTCCATGATGATGCATTCCATAGCTTTGCATATCAGACTCATCAGGCTAATGGGGCGATAGTTCCCAGGGTCTATAGTCACTCCTCCTTTGTGGAGAGGGATGACTGTAACAGTGCATCATTCAGTAGGGACAAAGCTTGAGGTGAGGCTGTGATTGAACAGGGCACACAGGTGTGGTGCCAGTTCACTCTGTAGTTCATGCAAAACAAAGCCAGGGATATTGTCAGGACCCATAGAAGTTATATTCTTGGCCTTGGAGAGTGCTGTTTTACCTGTGCAGCAGTAATACTGGGTGCCTGGCAATCTACTGGTATTGTGATTGGTCTTTTGGGGGTGGTAAAGTTTGCACTGAATCTGTCGGCCAGTATATTGGCAATATCTCTTGGCTTGGTATAGGAGGTACCATTGTGCAGTAGCTCAGAGCAAATCTTTACATAACTATAGAAGGCCTTGTGGTTGTCTTTACTATCTGCTGCAATTCTGTTTTCATAGCTAGTTTTAGAGGAGTTGATGAGGGATCTCAACTTTTTGTTGAGGCTGATAATCGAGTTTTTCCAGTCTTGGGACTTCACCTTATTCTGCATCATTTCTTCCTTCTGTTGTAGAGTTTGTTTATGGCAGGGGACCACCAGATTGGCTTCCTTTTTTTGGAGGAGTGCATCTTGGTTCTATTGGGTATGGCGAGATCCATGCATTTGCATACGTGTTCGTACAGTGCATTGGTGTATGACTCTGTGGTCATGCAACTTTCTCCATTTGCATGGGTGCCGTGAAGTTAGCCACCTCTGTTTTTAGGAGCCCAGAGTTAGCTTTGGAGAAGTTTTTCCTGGTGGTTACCTTTGCGGGAGGGGGGGGGTGGATTTCCAAGATAATTAGTTTGTGGTTGGATCTAACCAGGGAGGAGTTGACTATTGGTGTAGAGCAACGGTTGCCCATGTTAGTAATGACCAGGTCAAGGATGTTGCTCCTTCTAGTGGGGGTAAGAACGAGCTGGTCTAGGACATTGGAATTAATGAATTCCAGGAAACATTGGGAAAGTGTATTGGTACATGATCTAGCTCATTTACAACAGCATTCTATGAGCTGTGATAAAATTTTCCTTGTACAACTAACACAACACAACACCACTGTAGAGGACTGTACACTGTATTTATAAGCATCTACTTCAAATGACTGAAAACTCAAAATACTGAATTTCCTTTGACTGAGACCACAATACCTAATTTTCAAAATACTGAAAATTCATTTGCCTGAGTCTCATTATACTGAAAGTTTACAATACTGAATTTTAAGACATAGACAGCTACACTTAACAACACCAGCGACTAACTCTTTCCAAAACATAAAAACTACTTACTTACCCTCTTAACAGAAACCAGGCAATATAAAACCAAACTAGGTGGGGGAGCTTCACCCCCCCACACCCCCTCAACTATATATACTAACTCCAGGATTGCACTACAGTGAGGAAAAGGGCGTATAACTTTTACTTACCTTACAGTACTTTACACACTGCCACTAATGCTGGGAGCACACAAAATGTCTGCCATATTACTTTAGATACTTCCCGTAAAAATGTAAGGAGACATACCCACATTTAGAAACACTACAACACTACTTTTTATGCTATTATCGGTATTCTGACAGTTGGCATTTTAAGTTACAGGAGACACACATCACATCTATGACTTAAAATTCAGTATTTTGAAATTCAGGATTGTAAGCTTTCCATCTAATGAGACTCAGTCAAATAAGTTTCCAATATTTTGAAAATTAGGTATTGTGGTCTCAGTCAAATGAAATTCAGTATTTTGAGTTTTCAGTCATGTGAAGTAGACCCATTTATAAATACAGGCCCCTTAGGTTCATAGATAAGTATGACACAATCAGTCTGCAGACCATTACATGCCTAGAAAGAAACCCTACACAAAAATTCCCTTCAGCCTCAAGGAGGCCAAGACAAGATAGACTAGGGGTGAATTTGAAGCTGTGCATCCAGTTATCTGGGTTTACCTTGAAAGTGGCAATGCACTATTTTGCTTGACATGTAGTTGAAGTTTGTTCCAAAAGTGAGGGATACATAGCGATATGAAGTGATCACACCAACATTTCTTACTTATTTGAGGTACCATTTGTTCTGTGAAGGAATAGGTCAAAGAGGGTTTGATGTCTTAGGTGTTTGAGTAACATATAGACTTGAAATGGAGTTTCAAGATGCTCAGTGAAGTAGCTATATATGCAGGAGTGTAACCAAGAATATACAGCTTGTACACACAGGAGCCTTAATGCATCCCCCCCATCAGAGACATACATCACGCCAAGGCACTGTAGTGCACACAAGTTTCTTCCACTCCTCATAAAAGATATAGCTCGTATGACAGCATTGCAGAAGTAGTACATTTTCTTTGTATGAAAGCTAGCTTTTTGGCATTACATAACTCCATGTGTGCATCTCATAGACTGGCTTTTAGTTACAGTGCTGCTTTGCAACACAACTCTGTGACAGTAAGCAGACTTGGCTTGCAGTGCAGTATTGTGGCAAGCCTGTGTACCACATCATGATATCCAGTCACACAGAGGATCATCCATACCTAGGTCTTCAAGTGCCTTGAGTATTTGTGCAGTTCCCCAAAATGGTGCTCCCCTCAACTCAAAGTTAAGAATCACAAAAAAAAAAAAAACCAGGTCCTCCTAAAGTCTAAGATCAAAACAAACAAAAAAACTCAGTCAGCTTAACATGCAGTTTGCTACAGTTATTTCCATACACTGAACATTTCTGCCATCATCACAAGTGCAGTACTGGCATAGATTTATGAGGCTGCAATATCCTCACGGCTTTATAAATCAATATCAGTGCTGCACTTACACACCATTGGCACCTGCTGACTGTGCACCTAAGAGCTTACATGCAGAGCAGCACTGTCCTGCCAAGGTTATAGCTTTGATATAAGCACCCAGTTGTGCCACAAGAGTACAAATGCTAATTAACAATACCAATAAGCACCTGTACTACAATATGGCAGCCAGAGGCACAGAGATAGTACAGTTGTGTAAGAACTTACTGTGAATGCCATCCTCTGGGCCAGTAATCAAGGAGCCTCAGTCCTCAGCACTGGCACCAGTGGGGGACATTCACTGGGAGGATAACAGATACACACACAGTATCTCCAGATGCAGCTCTCTCCATCAAGCACAATTAAGCACAATTTCCCTTAAGAGCACACAGGGAGCAGTCAGTCTGGGGGCTGGTTCCTGTCTTTTTCCCCAGATCCCCAGTAAGACTCCCCACTGGCAGAGCTATAGAGTTGAGTCCTTAGCCAGGGCTCCAAGCCAAGCCCTCCAACACTGTCTCTCTGTCCAGCCAGTGCTTCGTGTCCCTGCCCAAGTAGCTGACACACTCACTCTTTGAGATTTGATTTGCACACACATACAAACATACACACACACACACACACACACACACACACACACACACACACACACACACACACACACACACACACACACACGCATGCATACACACACACACACACACACACACACACACACACACACACACACACACACACACACACACACACACACACACACACACACACACACACACACACACACACACACACGGGAAAGACTGGCACAGATTTACTAGCTATGCCCCCTTTTCCCCAGACTATAAGGTAGTTATCACTGCCACCAGAACCCCTCGCAAGCTACTTTAAGGCCTTTAACAAAGGGTGTCCAGTTTTACTGTGTAATATTAATATTAATATTAATACAAATGGTAGTTTGACCAAGACTAAGGCTATTAGGAGTGGCCCACACAGTGTCACCAAATAAATATGCAAATACTCTCAAAACTTAAATATCTCTACAAAGATCAGCCACAATGAAAGGTTTAAATAAAGTTAATAAAAATAATAAAAGAACAAAACAATACAAAGTATATATTCACACTGACATTAAAGTTCAAATTACAGGAAATATTTAAAATAACATTGAAGGAAAAGCTCAGACAAATAAAGAGAAACAATATCTAAACTAAGCTTCACTGTATTCCTAACTGAATCTAAGAGAATCACTATTCCCTACTTACTTAATAGAGCAAGGCAGATGATGTGGTGAATGGTCCTTCTTGCTGTTAGGCCCAAGACAGAATACAGAATGCTCAGTCTCACTACGAGACTTCTCAAAATAATATCTAAAATATTACTTCTGGGAAATCTTGCAGAATGACATCACTTCTGGTCATCTGACTTCTAGTTCCCATGCAAACCCCCATTGCTGGAAGCTGGCAGGATTTAGCACCTACCTGTAAAATACACACACAAGGGCTTTTGCTCAGATCTGTGGCAGGTGCTGGAAGTCATAAAACAATTTCATGACTCCATGCTTCCAGAGTAGTAATTAGTTCACCTCAAAGACAATACAGAATGCTTCCTGATACAGACTTTGTGTCTCTGGCTGCATTGAAACCTGTGAGATAGCATCTTTATGGCCTAGCCTGTAAAGTGATTTAATTTCAGATATATTTTAAAATTTGCTGGACTGAGGTTAACCTTCCAGTTTCCTCTATTAAAACATATACATTTAAACAGTTACAATAGTACATGCACATTTCTGTTCTCTCTAGTAGGGCACACTGTGGATACATTTCAAACACAAGCACTTTACAAATACCTTTTCAACACAATCTGTACAAATCAGTTTGATATACATGTGACAAACAGACATGCAGAAAGCATCTTGTATAAATTAGTTTGATGTTCACAAATGACATATAATTATTTACAAAATTCCAGCTATCTGTGCTGGCAGTACATCCTATCAATCATCACGCTTACCATAATAGTAGCTGTTCAAATGGATCACTGTTTCAATAATGTTGTCAGTTGTGATATATCCTGCCAAGTACATCCATACATATAACACAGGTCAGGTATTTCTGCCTAACACAATGTACATCTGACCTTAGATTTGGTAGGCAGACTACATTTTGGTACTTAGACATATGAGCATGAAAATTGCCATAGAGTTCTTGCCCCAGAATTTACATTGAGTCTTAGACAAAAATGTAATAAAAAAATAGGCAAATAGGAATGCAACCTTGGAGAAGGAAAGCAAGATCGGAGATTGAGGTAGGGTGCATATACTGCAACAGTATTCCATTTGAACATCTAATGTTATGGTAAGCTCTTACACACCTGCACTGTGTTCTTCATTAGATCACTGTTGCAACAATACTGACAGATGGGACAATTTCCAAAGGCTGAGAATGGATAAGAGAAACAGAACTGGAATCCAGTAACTCTTGAAATATGATTCTGGCAAATTTTGTCACATTCTAAAGAAGGCATCCATTTTGTAATGCTTGGCAAAGGTGTGAATGAAAGACCAGGTAGCTGATTCTAAGATAGATTTGGAGTTGAGTTGTTTGGGAAAAGCACCTAAGGAAGTCACAACCCTTGTAAAATGAGCTTTAATGCACTCCTAAAGGGATAGGTGGATTGGGCACTCTAAATTGGCCATATGTGTGACTGTGTAGTGTGGAAGAATTACCCCAGCAGGGCTAGCCACCCAGGGGGTGTAAACCTTGGCTGTAGATTGTTACTGTTAAAGTGACACCCTGACCCCATGTGCAAAAATGGGAAAAAGGTGCTATGGATGGATGGATGGATGGACTGATGCATGGAATAACAAAAGGAAATGACAAGTGAAATCCATCTGGAAATAGTCTGCTTCAATATTGGAAGATCTTGCTTTTTACCCGCAAAGGAGATAATTGATTTGAGTTTCTAATTTCTTTAAGTTTTATCTAATTAAAATTTTAGTTGCCTGTATACATCTAGCAAATGAAGTATCATTTCTCAGTTATGTTGAGAGTTTGGAAAATGCAGAAGTTAAATGGTTTAAAGACATTTCAGTAACCACTAAGGTAGAAAGAAGAGTTTAGTTCTAAGGGAAACTCTGTCCTTGTGGTAAATCAGTAGATGTGAAATAGACATGAGGGCTTGTAATTCAGAAACCCACTTTGTAGAGGTTAAGGCTAAAAGAGGAACTGACTCAATTTACAGTATTTCAAGGATGCAGAAGAAGCAGGCTCAAAAGGTGGAAAAGTTAATTTCTTAAGAAAATAATTCAGTTCCCAAGAAGACAAAATAGATTTTCTGCAGGGCTGATAAATAAGATGTCTTTTAAGAAATGCTTGATTTCAAAGCATGAAGAAAGACATGGATACATAAGTAGACACACTAAAATGGTATATTTTCCATGGAAAGAGTAACAAAAGGAAATGGCAAATGAAATCCATCTGGAATTGGTTTGCTTGGATATTGGAAGACCTTGCTTTTTACCGTCAAAAGATAAATATTTGATCTGATTTTCTAATTTCTTTAGTCTTGTCCAAGAAATATTTTCGTAGCCTGTGCCTGTGTCTAGCAAAATAAGTATCATTTCTCAGTTGTGTTGAAGGATTGAAAAATGCAGAAGGTGAATGGATTAAAGACATTTCAGTAACCACTTAGGCATAAAAGACAGTATAGTTTGAAGGGAATCCCTGTCCTTGTAGAAAATCTGAAAAGGTAGAATAGATATGAGGACTTATAGTTCAGAAATCCTCTTTGCAGAGATTAAGGCTACAAGAACTATTTTCCCAGAACAGGATTTCAAGGATGCAAAAGAAACAGGGTTTATATTATATCATCAAAGGTGCAACTCAGTGAATATCCATTAATTGAACCAAAAACAATGAATGTTCACTTAAGCAAACGTTCACATCCACGAATATCTCAAACAGGGAATAGAATCAGTTGACCAGCATTGCGACTATCACACACACTGCAGTATGTTAAACATGCCATGTGGCACACATCATCACACCTATATTTACCATCTCTGAGATCACACTACAGTGGGGAAAAGGGCAAATTTCTTGATGTTGGCTGACTAATTCCATTCCCTGTGTAAAACATTCACTGATGTGAATGCTCACTTAGGTGAACATTCGCTGTTTTTGATTCAACGAATGGAGGTTCATTAAGTTGAACCTTCAATTATATTAAATAGACTCAAAGAAACAAGCTCAAACTGTGGTAAAATTAATTTCTTAAAAACATAATTCAGTTCCCAGGAAGGAGGAATAGATTTTCTGATGGTGCTGATGTGTAGAGCACCTTTTAAGAACTGTTTGACCTCAAAGCATGAAACAAAAGGTGGATTCATAGGTAGACAATTTGATATGGTATATTTTCCACAGAAAGAATAACGAAATGACAAATTAAATCCAATTGGAGATAGTCTGCTTCAGCATTGGAAGACCTTGCATCTAATCCTCAAAGGAGATAAATGATCAGATTTTTCTCAATTCTTCAGCCTTGTTCAAGTAAAATCTTAGTTTTCTATGTACATCTGTATGCAAATAAAGTTATCTGTTCCCCCTTATTTTGACGGTTTGGAAAAAATGCAGGAAGATAAATGGATAGATACAGAGACATTTCAGTAACCACCTCAGGCATAAAGAACAGTTTAGTTCCGAGGGAAATGTTGCCATTATGGAAATTCAGAAAGGGTGGAACAGACATGAAGGCTTGTAATTTAGTTACTCCCTTTGCAGAGGTTAAGTCTTCCATACATGAATCACACGCACATCAAGAATGCCGAAGAGGCAGGTTAAAAGGTGGTAAAGGTAACTTCTCAAGAGCATAATTCAGGTCCCATGGAGGATGAATACATTTTCTGGAGATCCTGATGTGTAGGTTTTCCTTTAGGAACTGCTTGACCTCAAAGCATGGAGAAAGAGGTAGCTCCATAGGTAGGCAAGCTAAAATGGCTGACATATACATCTTAATAGAGATATGTGCCAAGATAAAATTGAGCAGCGCTCACAAACATTTGAGGATAGTGGTGTCCCTGTGTAATAAGGATATAGTCCTCTTGCCTGGAACCAAAAATAACATATTTTCCATTTGGAAATATATGATTTATTATCTGCAGGTTTTCTGACCTACTTTAATACATGCAGAGTGTGCTCTGAATAAAGGTGCCTGAAAGGAATTAAATGCTATCCTCCATACTGTCAGTGAACCCTTCTGCTGTGTGAGCAGGGGTAACAAGCTGTGATTGCCATTGGCTAGAGTGAAGGGTGAACTAATGTTGTCTTAGCCAAAAGAGGAGGTCACCAAAATAATTTTTGAATTGTTCTTCTACACCTTCATCAGGACTTTTTGGATGAAAAGAAAGGAATATATAAAAAATATAGAAAGGTATATATAAATTTCCCCTTACAGGGAAAAGAGAAGGTGTCCATCCTCAAGGCTTCCTTGCAAGGAGTACTGGAGCAATACATTCTGAGATTATTCTTCAGAGTTGAGGTGAAAAGACTTATCTTGGGGTACCACATGGCAGACAATCAGAAGAAAGACCTCTTTGTTCAATTTCCATTCAGGAGGGTCTGTACGGGATCTTCTTCTGCAGTCTGCCAAGCTGTTTTGCTCTGATGGAATGTAAACAGCTGGGAGGAAAAGAGTGTGATGAACAGCAATGTTTCAAGCAATCACTGCTAATTTGAACAAGCGATTTTGGGCCCCCCCATTTGTTGATGTACCACATAAAAGTGATGCTCTGTCTAAAGCTGGAGAGTTCCTATGAACAAAGCTGATGTAGAGATTGGGCAGAAATAATCAGTGCTTTCATTTGGTTTATGTTTACATGCTCTCTTCAGTTCTTTTTTGAACAAAATCCCTTTACTTGAAATCCCTTTGAACAGGCCTCCCAGTCCCTGTCTGATGCATCTCTAGAGACCCTTCACAGAGGAGGGGAAATAAGAAAACGAACTGAGGGATTTGTTTTTATCTATGTGATTCACCAAAACAGACCTTTCCTTGCAAAAGGCATGAATGAAATTAAAAATAATAGAGGATGGCAATATTGTGCCCAAACAGATGTTTAAGTACCACTGAATTTTTCTTATACGCAGTCTGACAAATGGAATAATTTGCATCATAGATGCTGTGTATCCCAGGATCAGAATCTCTCCCTTGCAGAGGTCAGACAAACTTGTCCAGGATAGAAAATAATCTGTTAAAAATTAATTTTATCTGAAGGAAGAAAGGCCATCACGAGGGATGTGTTAAAATGGCAATATAAGAACACTTGAGAACGAGTTGTAAGAAGAAGATTGGACTAGCTGAGGTTCAAAGTGAATCCTAGGTTCTGGAAAAGGTTGACACTGAACTGTAAATCTCAAAGAACTTTCTGTAGAGTAGTAGCTTGAATCAGGAAGTTGTCCAAATAAGGATATATGCATATACCTTGGGTCTTGCAGAATGCTATGACAGGGGATAGATACTGCAAATACTCTCAGAGTAGTGAAAAGCCCCAAAAGGCAAATCAATAAACTGAAAGGAAAATCCCAAGGCACAACATCTTAAGAATTTCTTAATCTCGATGAATAAGAATAAGAATATGAAGGAAAGCATCTATTAGTGCCAAGGTAATCAGAAAAGTTTGGAAAAAATCAGAGGGAAAAATGTTGGTGTTGACATCTTAAATGCTGGAATCTACGGAAAGGGGTTCATGGTAAACAAATCCAGATTTGGCCTCCCGGCACCTTCTTTTGTTAGGTTACAGAAACTCTGGAGTAGTGTCTCTTCCCTTTTTGATGGGGAGGAAGAAGGTCTATTACACCCTGATCTAGAAGTTCAGAAAAAATAGGAGAAATCAGATGCTCTTCATTTAGAGGTGTCTATGGAACTAAATGCGGAGAAGGAAGGGAATTAGATTGTAGTATGTACCCTTTTTGGGTATTTACAAAATCTTGGAATCCATTGTAACCGTTTTCCAGAAAGGAAATCAGAAAACATTTTGGGAAGTTTAGAGGCTGGGAGGCAGAGGTGGGAAAATGATAGGATGGGGTATAAAGTAGCTAGAAGGCTTATCTGAGAAAGGTGCTTTTGCTACTTTAAAATCAGATTTGGACTTGTCTTGCATTTCCTTTTTGGATTTTTTTTTTGCCTTTCTACTGAGTAGTTTTTTTGTGATAGAAAGGACATGGTTTGGAGGAGTAATTGATCAGAAATGTTTAAACATGGGAAATAAAAAGTTCATTGAAACCCTGCATAATTTTACTTCTTTCCTCCAAGTTTTGACTATCTTAACAGAAGCAGGACCAAAAAGACTACATTTTTTATCTTCCTTATCTAAAAGAACATCTAAAAGTTTGGCTTTGACTTCCTCATGTAGTGACCAGTGTCTGAACCAAGAAAATGTCTAAAAACAGATCTAGTGACAGCTCACCTGGAAGAAGTATCTGCAACACTGGAGTAAAGTGCAACCCGAGAAGCAGAAAAATCATAAAGTACATATCTAGGGAAATTGTCACAGAGATGGAATAAACTTGGATGTATTGTCAAGAAATTGATAACAGGTACTTGATCATATGGGTCTGATCATTAATAACACAGAAAGCTACAATAGTTTAAGTATTAATTTTCCCTCTGTACTGGTCAATTCCCTTATTATATTTATCATTTGGTAAAGCATATGAGGATGGAAAAAAATTTAGATGGTTTGTTTAGTCCTTAGGAATATGTGCAGTCAGCTGTATGGTTGTTGTTAAGGTATTTTTGACTTACAGGGGCATTATAATGTCTGTCAAACGTTTTATGCAGGGGGCTGAGATTTTAGAGTTACAGAAGCTGAAATAAAAGCACCCTCCAAAGCTTCTAATACAGGAGGGACAGCAGAAGGTTTGGGAACATCCATATACAACAAACTCTAGTATCACTTTTAAGATTCATAGAGTTACTTTTCTTTCCAAATAAAATGTTGCATTATTTTTAGATGGTGTTCCCAAAACAAGTTCTTGTTGGGGTTAATCTGAGAACAAAGTGTCTTCAGGTTCAGACTCAAAACCAGAAAGGGAGTAGAACTGATAAGAGTAGTCAGGCAGATCAAAGTCAGGTTCTGAGGAATAGTCCTCCTTAGAGAAGTATTCTGTCTTCCTTTTCAAAGGGGGTAAGGATGTAGAGGCAAACAACTGTGGAGGCTTTAAAGCCGTAAGAGCTTTAAAAAGTTCCCGTGAAACGTACTGCAATTCTTATTGATGATACCTAAAGAAACTATATGTGAACAGCCTGACCCTGGAATACCTCCATAAGGGAACCAAGGATGTCCTTATTCACTAATATCTGAAGAACGCTATCTGGTCCCTCCAAGGTCACAAAACTAGGCTTTCTCTTCATGGCCTTAATGGGCTTCTGACTGGTCAAAGTGAATGTGCCAGAAGGCTGCTCCATGTTGGTCTCCAAAGAGGGCGCACCAGTAAGAATAGGCTCAGAAGTCGGATTGTCTGGGGCCATGTCAGTTGTCTCCACAGAGACATCCAACTTTGACCTAGAGAAAGAAGCAGACAATGTGATATCTTTTTTCTGGTTTTTTTTCTTTTCTTTTGGGCTGCAAAGTTACATTCGAGAAGAAGCTTCCAAATACATAGTGGCTCATGCAAAACCCTGTAAGTGTTTGTTTTCTAAGTAAAACTTTAACAAAGACAAAGGACTTCTGCGGGTATTTGGGACAAATGCCTAACAGGTAGAGCAGGTAGAGTGTTAGGGTCAGGTCTAAACAGAAAAGACACCGGGCATGCATATCTTTTATGTGATCTGTTTACGACAGAACCATTTGCCTCTCTTAGATGACATGAACAAAGTTCAAAAGTCAGAATAAAGTTCAGTAATCAGAAAGGATCCCCAATGTGATAGTTATCTTTCCTTTATGAAGACCAATGGATCCTTTCATATAGATGACAGAACAAGCTTCATACAGAGGCATGCTTTTTAGACTGGCAGAAAGCAAACTTATGATTTCCACACTTATACATCCCTTACGTACCAGCACATAGTCCTTATACCTAGGTCTAAAGTAAGATGTATGCATATGCTTTGATATACTAGCCAGACATACAGCATCCTTGGCAGGATATGTACCATTTGACAACATTATTGCAATAGTGATCTAATGAAATACATTGAGTAATTTAAGCTGCCCCACACCATTCAGATTACTTTTCTTGTTTTCTCATAGCTGCTCTTACTCTTCAGAATCTTCTGTATCCTTTCATCTTGCATTAACCCCCAAAGACTGTAACAGCTGTGAAGGAACAATCTAATTAAGCCAGGGGGTTTGGGGGTAACTAGACCCTCAGAAGCCATGGGGTTCCAGATTCTCTGAGGTACATTTTAGAGATTTTTAGTTATAGACAAAAACTTAACCAGAGACCTATGTGCCACTGAGAGATGGCAACACTACTTACTGCATCACTGTGATCATGATTAGTTACTTTCACACAAACTCTGCTTAGACCACCACCAATAGCCATTTATTGTATACAGTGCCATTGTTTGACTATGATGAAAAGTGAACAAATTATGACCACTTTGTTACTCTTACACACACTGTAACAGTACTGCCACAAATGCATACATACAAGAAAAAGCCATAGAAATGATCATCCTACACAGATTTCAGAAAATATAATACAATCTGTGACAATACTTCTGCCATACTAGATCACTGATTGTTTAACAGTGATCAAACATCAGCATGGGGTAAATCACTTTGCTCACAGGTGGCCTATGCACTCATCAATTACAGCCACTTTATAGGTCTTATACACCTCAGATATCTGACTGTGATAAAAAAGGCCTCAATAAAGTATTCCAGCTGGCTTTGCATAGATGCACACTAGTCCTGCAAATCCAGATTAATGCCAGATTGTCTAGCAGATAGTGCAGAGGATTATGGCCAAGGGCTATTAAAGAGCCACTTGCTGTCATTAAGGGTTTGATTTTGTCAGCCTATATATTTGCATACTGTGTGACTTTGAACAAGCCACTTAGCCTAACACTGATCCTAGACTGAGTCTGCAAAAAGTCCATATGAATCAGTTGTCCACCCCAGTTAACAAATGCCAATAAATTATTTATTTGAGTTAACTTGCTCATGAAATTAGGGTCAGTAATTTTCATCTACAGACTGCCCTGCACCCAATAACTATAGCTATATCATTAACTGTGTACATATCAAAGTTTTTGACTGTGGTAAAAAATAGTACCACCACCACTACCACTACTACTACTACTACTCCTACTACTGCTACATAACTACTAATTGTAATACTAATACTACTGCTACTAATACTAATTGTAATACTAATACTACTACTACTAATACTCACAATAATGTATTTCAAGTCTGTTTCAAACACACAGTAGTTACAATAAAGTACTCCAACTTGTATCAGACAAATACATCTGCAAAGCCAAATTAATGATTGCTGCTTTTGTGTTAGGACACAAATAAATGAATCTCTGTGGGTTCTGTTCAAGCAGCTTTACTATATACTAACACATTACTATTGTTGACTATAGACTGCAACTTAGATAACTTATATACAATTAATTACTATGATCATGCATGCTCACTCCCTAGCTGCTCCTTCAAAATGGCACTACGGTTGTGCACGTGTGTGGGTTATACATGTACAGCCTTGCATGCTTCATAAAAATACAAGCACACACACTTTACACTCTGATCTACATCCTCCCTCTTTAAGAAATAGACCATGCAATTGTTATGAGACTGTTTGGCATGCAGAAATCACAGGTAATCTATAGACATGCATTATACAATGTTAAACATATAAGTATGTAAAATCAAGTCCACGTTGCTGCGTATTTCACACTTGGTTTATACACTCGTCGATATAGTGTGACATTAAACTGGGAATTAGATTTAGCAACTGGGACAGTTTCTGCAAACTGATTGACCTGTGGAATGTTTGGATCACTTTCTGGAAGAGGATCAGACTTTTGAACACATTCTGGTCTGGAAACAGTGTCTGACTCATTCTTTGATTTAGAATTTGCTTCACAGATACAATGTTATGATTACATTGATGATGATGGTTGTGATACAGGAGGAAGATGTTTGCGATTCCTCCAATACTCCACTGCTTCAGAATTTACCAGGTAAGATCTCAGCTCTGCACAGTTGCCTGTAATCTGTCCTATTCAATCAAAACCTTTTGTTTTTTTTATTCGTATTGTCTCTCCTTCCCTCAATGGACAAAGTAATCTGCTTGATCTGTTGTAACTAGATTTCTAGTTGAATTACCGCGGTGGTACGGTGGTAGCGTTGTTACCTCACAGCAAGAGGTTCTCCCGTTCGATTCTCGGCTTGGCATGGGACTGCCTTCTGTGTGGAGTCTGCATGTCCTCCCCATGGTTGGGTAGCATTCGAAAGACATGCGTGCGTAAATGGGCGTGCCTTCGTTGAAGGTTGGACATCGAGCTGGCACCTCGGCATTTCGTAAAAATCTACTGCCAATCATTAGCAGACTGGAGTTCCACTGTGGCGACCCCTTACCAGGAAAAGCTGAAAGACAAACAACAACGCTTCTTAAGAAATTGAGCCTTGATGGTTTTATTGTTCTTAGGTTTAGGCTGCAGCAAACTTGAAGAAACAGTCACGTTGTTCTAGTTCGCCTGGAAAGTAGTCTGAGCAGATGAGCCAAGAATATCATCAGCGGGTTATATTTCTGAGATTAAGTAAATTCAAGAATACATTGGTATTGTCATGTTTTGACCTTTCAAGTAACTGCTTTGCACTCTGTACTGCTCATTCAGCTAGACCATTGGACTGCAGATATTCAGGACTACTTGTGACATGTACAAAGTCCCATTCTTTTGCAAATTTCTGAAACAACTGTCTAGTAAATTGAGTAACATTGTCAGAAAAAAAGTTTGTGTGGACTACAATGAACTGAGAAATGACATTTCAACCTAGTAATAACAGTAGTTGAGGATAAGTTTGGTAGTAGATCAATCTCAAACCAATTTGAATAAGAGTCTACCAAAACTAAGTAGTGTTGATTGCTCCACTCAAAGATATAAGTTGCTACAGTAGACTAAGGTAGTTCAGAAATTGGATTTAGCTGAAGTGGTTCTCTTTGCAAATGTGGTCTAGTACTATTGCGTACCGAACAAGAAAAAAGAACTCTATCAATATCTTTTGGTAATGAAGGCCAAAATACCAGCTCTCTTGCTCTTCTCTTAGTGGATGTGGATCCTGGGTGATCACAATGTAAAATTTCAATATATTCTTGTTGCAAGGAAGCAGGAACAACAATTTTAGGACCTTTGAAAATAATGCCATCTTCTATCAACAATTCATCTCTGTAAGGAAAATATGCTTGCACCTCAGGTGATACAGTAGATTCCTTTAATGGCCATCCGATATTAATATAATGATTGAGCTTCTGTGAAATTGGATCATTCTGAGCATGATCTCTTGACTCATCAAGTCTAGTGGTAGAAAATTACGTACTGACATCACATCAAAGTCAAAAGTTTCTGTATCAAACTGTTTTGTTGTAATTCTAGGAGATCTGGATAAGGTATCTGTCAGATAAAGTTATTTACCTTTAGTGTAGACCAGTTTGAAACTGTACTTTTGCAATTTGAGCATCATTCTTTGTAATCTCACTGGAGCATAATGCATAGGCTTCATTAGAATAGTAACTAGAGGATGATGATCAGTTTCAATCCGAATAGCTCAACCATAAATATAATCATGAAATGTGGAGCATGCAAATACTATAGCCAAAAGCTCTTTCTCAATTTGAGCATATTACATCTCAGTTTGGGTTAATGCTCTAGATGCAGAGGCTACGGGTCTGCCCTCTTGAAGTATGACTGCGCCTAGGACAAATTTTGAACATCACAGGAAAGAATAACTGCTTTGTTCACATCATAGTATCTTAACGTAGGTGGGGTGTCAATTTTCTGCTTAAGGCCTTCAAATGCCTTCTGATGATGTTCCAACAATGACCATGCAACATTTTTATGTGTTAGCTCTCTTAAAGATAATGTTAGCTGTTAACTCACTGAAGTCTGGTATAAATTTGCCTAAATAGTTAATCATGCCCAGAAAACGCTGTAAACTTTGTACATTGTCTGGTGCTGACATCTCTAGAATAGCTGCTTGCTTGGTCGGGTCAGGTCTCAAGCCTGTACTTGTAAACAAATGCCCTATGTATGTAACTTCTGGAAGTCTGAATTTGCACTTCAGAGGACTGAGCTTTAAGTTCACATCACATGCTCTGTCTAGAACTTTCTTGAGGTTTCTGTCATGCTCTGCTTCACCATTGCCTCCAACCAACAGATCGTCTACTATTATGGCAAAAGGATAACCCCCAAAAAATTTGTTCCATTGCACGTTGAAAATTTTCACTTGCAGAATTTATTCCAAATGGCATTCTTAGGTATCTGTATCTGCCAACTGGAGTACCAAAAGTAGTTAGAAATGAAGATTTGTGATCCAGCATCACTTGCCAAAATGAACTCTTTGCATCCAAAACAGAAAATATAGTGGCATTCGGTATTAGATCTGCAAATTCTTCAACTGTGTGCAGTGGTTGATATAGTATTTTTAATGCTTTGTTCAAATCTCTTGGGTCAATGCATATCCTAATTTCATCTGACCCTTTCTTCTGAGCAGCTACCATAGATGACACCCATTCAGTTGGTTCTGTGACTGGACAAATCACACCTTGTTGCACCATTTTATCCAACTGAGCTTTTACTATATCTTGTATAGCTATCGGAACTTTTCTTGCTGGTCTGACTACTGTAGTGATCTCTGGGTCTAACTTCATAGAATATACAACTGGAAGTTTGCCCAATTTGTCATCGAAAACATCAGCAAACTCTGAGAAAATGGCTTTGGAAAAATTGGAACTCGGAATTGCACTCACATGATGAACTTCTTTGGCAAAAGAAAGCAGATTCATTCTTAAAATATCTTTGAGACCCAGTAAAGATTTCATTGGTCTTTAGACTACATAGAATAACAAGTTGTAACAGTTCTCGGCCAAATAACATGAAAGTATCACTGAACCTTCAGTTTGAATTTCTTCACCTCCATAAACAACAAGTCTTGCACTACTGGTTACATTGAGTGGTTCGTTAGTTCTCACTTTTGCAAATGTGTCCACTGATATAACATTACACTTTGACCCAGTGTCTACTTTGAGCTCTGTGTATTTTCCATTAATCCAGACTGTACAAAACACTTCAGTTCTTGTTAATAAGTTTACTGCATCAACTCTTTCGCCAAGCACTGATATACCATCTACATAGAAAGCTGACTGTTTCGGCTACTTGATCAGCATGATTTTTTGTGCGACCTTTCTTTACAACTGCGTGAGGCTTACTTGTCTTACATGGAAATGGTTTAATTTTTTTATACTTGTGACATTGCTGACCAAATGCTAAGCATTTCTCTCTTTTAGACTCATGATTCGCACCACAATTGCGACAGTTAACAATAAAGCTAGATTTGGGTTTTGCTGATTCACGTTTGTGTCGCATTGAGATGGTGCTGGAGCTTGCACTTTTCCTGGAAGTTTCTAGAAAACCTTGTGGCTTCTTTGGAAATCCTGTAGCTGCCACGTGCTTAGGCCTGTTCTTGTTTATCATGTGTTGCATACTATGTACATGTGCTCTGGTGCCAAGTGAACCCATGCTCTTGTCACTCGCAAGCATACTTGTATGTTTTTCTGTCGCCTCATGGATTTGACAAATCTATTGCTTTGCTCAACATTAAATCACTATCATGAAGTAAAATCTTTCTCACAGCAGCACTATTAATACCACATACAAGCCTGTCCTTTATCAGCTCATCTTTTAGATCACCAGACTGACATGTCTTAGCTCTCTTTCTCAAGTCAGTCATATAAGCTGCAAATGTTTCCCCTGGTTTTTGATCTCTTGTGTAAAACAAATGCCTCTCTAATGTAACATTCGTTTGGGGGTTGCACATTTCTCTAAACTTACACTTCAAACACTTGGGGTCTTCCCTTGATTCAGCTTGTATGACAATATGGCAGTCTGCACCTTCTCCTTCATACACTACTGGTGCATACACAAATGAACAATCTCTTTCTAAGGCCACTGACCCTGCTAGATTTAGCAAAATGAATGCCCTGGTGTATGCATCTCTATCTGCATAAGCTGCTTGTATGAAAATATCACATTCTTGCTCAAATATTCTCCAGTGCTCTGCAATATTTTGATCAAACACAAGTGGTAGGAGTTTTCGAAATCTGTCTGCCATACCAGTGAAGTGTTTATTTGCAAATAAGCATGAATATACATACATACACATATGCAGATATTTCTGGTATAAACAGAACTTTTCCAATGCTTTCATGCTCTGGACTTGTAGTTTCATTGGACTTATCAGAATTATGCGAATGAACGAACGAATAACTGGACTTTATGAAATAAACTTCTCTGGCTTTTTGATACTTTACTGAACTTTGCAAAATAACTTTTCAGGCTTTTTGATGCTTTCGGAATATTATCGGTAAAGGCAGAAATACTTAAATAATTTATCATCACTTGTTAAAGTCATCACTTTAAGAAACATTTGAGAACTTTATGATGCAACTGAATAACAAATGAGCACTGTATTACTCTTGTAATGTCATCTTTTGCAAGAAAACACCTCTTTTCAGTGTAAAAAACATGTCAAGCAACTGCACAATGCGAATAAATCGAACATCTATTGCCCAAAACTCAATAACTTTCAAAGTAACTACATGCAGCACACTGAAATGTCCCCCAGATGGTGGTACCTTGCTAGGCAACTCTTTGGAGTACAAGAAGCACTTTGTAATGGCGGCATTTTGTGAATAGACACACCCAGCACAAGAACATTTTTCGAAATAGCTATACTTTGACTGGATTGCACAAAGTATTTGCACTTTGCCCACACTGAACATTCCAAAATACATGCACAATAATAAGCACACACTGTAAGCTCTTTATACACTCCAAGATACTTTGAATAACTTTAGTTACACATTTGATACAATATGAATTCATAGTTATGCCCAAACACAGCACTTTGCCCAAACACATGCAGTCACTTTGCTTTATTTTGATTAAGGTGCCCTTTTCTTTCATTATTGTAATTGTTTTGCTCGTTTAAGCCCTTTTCATGCCCAACGTACTTTTTCATGCTCATTTTACTCTAACATGCCGAATTTTGCCTCAGACACACTCATTTCACTTTAAACATTCTCGTTTTCTGCTTTAAACATACTCATTTTGCTTTACAGTTAATTGTTTCATCAAATACTTTTATCTTAAACATTTTCTTTAGTCAACAAACTTTTTGTACTTTCCGCTTGACTGATAATGCAGTTTGTGCCCTTGTAATGCCATTTATTTTCTTTTGCATCAAGTAAATAATTTGTTTTATTTCTCATTACCTTTGATTCTTTCTGGTTATGTTTGTGCTGTTTTCTCCTGGTTTTACCTTTGTTGTCGTCTTTATATCTCATGTCTTGGAATATTCTTCTCTCTTCCATCTCGGTTCTGACATGTCACTTTTGTGTTAGGACACGAATAAACAAATCTTTGTGGGTTCTGTTCAAGCAGCTTTATTACATACACATTACTATTGTTGGCTATAGACTGTAACTCAAGTAACTTCTATGCAATTAATGACTGTGATCATGCATGCCCACTCCCTAGCTGCTTCTTCAAAATGGCACTCACATTGTGCATGTGTGCAGGTTATATAAGTCCACGTACAGCCTTGCATGCTTCTTAAAGATACAAGCACACACACTTTACACTCTGATCTACAATGATGTTTAAACTGAGCAAGCAAAAAAAGGATCAGAAACTTTTATCCACAGACAATCACATCACCTAACATTCATAGTCACTTTCTTGACTGCATAAATCTGATGCATTTGACTGTGATAAAAAAGTATTGGCTACAATTATGTATTTCAATTTTGTTTTGCATAAATAGTCACAGTAAAATATTTTGGGGTTGATTCACTATACACTTTAGTCTTGTGACGTCTGAATAAACAAACATGAGCAAACAATATCTTGGTCAGTCATTTTCATTCACATAAAGCCCCCCCCCCGCCCCCCATTACCAGCAATTATATCTACTTTGTGGAGCACATATACTTCAGATGTATGACTGTAATAAAAATGATGCCTCTAGTTATTCAGTAATTTATTTCTCTACTTCACACAGAAAGTAGCCCACCACAGTAAAGTATTCCCATGTGCTTCACAGAAATACACATCAGTTCTTCAAAGCCATCCCCACTGCCCATTACACTTGGTTGTCTGTCATGTTAAAAAAATATTTACTTACTACAATCCTGTATGTCAGAATAAACTGCATACTAACCACATCACTGCCTTGCAGAACATCCCACTGCCACCAGCTTCAGATTCCCATGGATATTTCCAATATCACTATAACCAATTCTTTCTTTAAATCTTCTGTTCTTTTTCCATCCCATTCACAATCTAGACCACCAATCAGGCAGACCAAAAATTTTTCTTGACTGGATGCTCAGATCATGGGTAGAACGATGCAAAAACATTTTTACACAGGGTGCTTCTCACAGCCGTTGTTTTGAACACAGGTGATATGTTACTGGATCAACCTACTTGTCCCATCCATAAAAACAGACATGCAGGTGCTCCCACTGTTTGAAAAATGATGCATCTGTATATTCTGCATATGCTTCCCAATGTCTGTGGTTATGAAAGAAAAGTACAGTTGTGTATGTAAAACTTACCATAACAGTAAGTATTCTAATAGATCACTGGTTCAGTATCCTAGGCTATAAGGGTCACATTTTGTCAAAGATATGACCAGCTGGCCAGCTTTTCAAAGCTTAAGGGTGCCTTCCAAGCAATCCATCTGGCAGGAACTCAGGGAGAGTGCCATATAAAAAGGTTGTTAGAGCATCAAAAATGTCAGAGCTTTCGTGAAAGGCATACTGGCAATCATCTAGTGCCAAGGTTCACACCACTGGCTTGCTAGCCCTACCATGGATATATATATATATGTATATATATATATATATATATATATATATATATATATATATATATATATATATATATATATATATATATATATATAGTACTTTTCCATTAACGGGGCAGCAGGCAAACTTTGTGGTTGATGTCAAGACAGGGCTGCTTATTGTTTTCAAACAGTGTTGAACGGAACACAGATAACTCTGTCTTTGCTTTAAAATGCACGTACCTTTTATTTACTCATCAGTTTTGACTCTGCCCAAAGTAACAACCCCCTAAAAAATGCACATTAAAAGGTTAAAATTCTGGAAAACTAAGGCAAACGATACCATGGTAAACAAAGTAAATGCCATGTGACATGACTTCCGAGACAAACTCAGGGTGGGATGGCAGAATACTACTGGTCAACACTTATGCATTTGTATCGATAACAACAAACCTTTTGAAGACTATTTAAATTTCAACCTAAGACACGTTTTTGAAGCATAAAAGTGTGTGATGTACCACAAAGAAACCCACGTTTTAGACTTGCATCGAGGCCTTATTTACAAGCAGCTCTTCTAATCGTACTGTCACCATCAGCAACTGTTTCGAAATGTAAAGGTAAAAATCAAACAACACAAAAAAGAGGGAGTCAGATGGAGACATTCACCGTCATTATTAATATAAGCTTATTGTACTATAAATAAGACAAGTTTCACATGCATGACTTAGCTCTCTTAAACACACACATGACAAGCTGAAACCCCACATTTAAAAGTTACACAAACAAATATGTAAAATGCAAAAAATATAGGTTCATAGGTAAGTATTAGGCTATCTGCCCAAGCCAGGGCATTTATTAAGCCTAGCCAGAATGTGTTGGCTTTCGCCACCCCCTTGGATTAGTTCCCTGTGCCCCTGTCCAGCAGAGCCATTAGTTCCCTGTGCCACTGTCCAGCAGAGCCACTGCAGTGATCCCCGGGTTAAATTTTCTGTTTCCCATCCACCCGTCAAGGTTTCTCTTGAAGAGTGTTAGTGAGGGGCTCTGCTTGATATATATATATATATATATATATATATATATATATATATATATATATATATATAGGAATCCTGTTCCAAAGCATGGGGAGTCTCTGGGACAGGAATATATCCCTCCAGCATGTCCTATTTATCGTTGTGGTGAGGTTTATATCTCTAGAGCATGTGGCTCTCCAGAATTTGTTTTTTTTAGGTGGAGCATGTCCATCAATTCTGGGTTGAACATGGCCTTGTATGTCAGGCAGAGATCACCTCTGAGTAAGCGGTATGCAACCGAGTACAGCTGGAGTTTCTTGAGTCGGGCTGCATAGGGCATCTGTTTGAGGCCAGAAATCCTCTTGGTGAGGTACTTTTGTGGTCTTTCCAGCTGCTGCAGGTGTCTTGTAAGGTACATCCCAAATGGGGCGTTGTATTCTGTGATGGGTCTAATGAGTGATGAGTAGAGAGGCACAATAAGCTCTTTTGTTCTAGATGCAAACCCTTTTGTGATTAGGTGGGCCACATAGAAGGATTTTCTAACCACCTTGGCAATATGATTATCAAAGGAGAGATTACTATCTACTTGCCCAGATCCCTTATTACATTTTCTGTATTTAGGGGACTACCACCTATGTGATAGTTTGTGGGTACTTTGTTTTTTCCAAGGGGGGGTGACTATGCACTTTTTGACACCAGGTATCCGTCTCAGTGAGACCCTTCTGGAGGATGTCTGTATCAGCCGGGGAATCAGTTATGGCCCCTAGTTTGCAGTCGTTTGTGAACTTGGTCTAGTATAAGTCATATAAGCTAGTAACATCCTGTAAGTATTGCTAAAAGAAATAAGTAACATGGACTTGACATCAACTGCACATTTTGCCTGCTGCCCATTAATGGAACGGTATTATATATATATATATATATATATATATATATATATATATATATATATATATATATATATATATTCAGCCATGGGTCTACTTCAGAAGACTGACAGACCAAAAGACTGAAAATTCAAAATGCTGAACACATTTTAATGCGGGAGGCAAGCCCCCCTGCACCCATCATGTGGGGGCTGCTCCCCCACACCCCCTGCTAACTATATATACCAACTTCGAGATCACACAGCAATGGAGAAGGGGCAAATTCCATTATTCATTATTTTGAATTTTCAGTCTTTTGGGATTCAGTCTTTTGGAATTCAGTATTTTGGTTTTTCAGTCTTCTGAAGTAGACCCATATATCCACACCCTGGCAGTTCATAAAGAAAGAAACAAACAAACTGTTGAATGGAAGGAGGGTATGGTTACTGCACCAAATATCTATTAGAACATTTACTGTTACAGCATATTTTACTTACACCACTGTACCATGTTCAACAAAAAGTTACTGTTGCAGGAGCTTCTGCTAAAAGAGCAGAGTACTATAGCTTCAAAAATGAATGATAACCACATATGATGCCTTTTTAGAGAATCTCTATTCTCATTGCATCCACGTGACGCCTCCAGGTGCATCTGCAGTTAACTCCTACTGACTCCTCTAGGCATCAAATATTGTTTGTTCATATTTGCATCAATAATTCCAAAAACATGCTATGTACAAGGCTTTAAAATATTCCATCTTAAAGCTTACACAATGGCAAACCCGACTCCATTAATATTTGACCTCTGTCTAGTGCAGGTAAATAGATATTAATTGTTGTTTTATTATATTAATTTATATATATATAATTTTCATATTTTTCTAAATATCTCAACAGCCAAGTAACACAGTCAGAACTCCTTAGCTTCATATCAAAGCTCTCAGCTAGATGAATAAAATGATGCTGAGATGTGTGTAACTTGAGTTGTTGCTGAGATATTGTAAGTTGTTTACAAAATATTATAAATGTAATAGTTACTGTGTTTACTGTGATTAATAAAATTCAGTTTTAGACCTAGAACCTAAAGAATACTATCACTATAAAGCTAGTTTGCACTGAAGAGTTTGCTATTTATATTTTTTCATAACTCCTATGGTTCCAGAACTATAAACATTTTTTGAAATGTGACGGCATAAATAAAGTAATGCAGTAAAACATTACAAGCCAGGATATGTGTGTGTGTGTGTGTGTGTGTGTGTGAGAGAGAGAGAGAGAGAGAGTGTGTGTCTGTGAATGAAAGAGAAACAGAGAGAAAGACTGAGTGTGTGTGTGTGTGTGTGTGTGTGTGTGTGTGTGTGTGTGTGTGTGTGTGTGTGTGTGTGTGTGTATGCGTGTGTATGCATATGTGCATGACCCCTTACTTCTCACCATCTTTGCTTGAGAATTTTGGACAAAGCCAATAATAACAGGATGACATCAACCCAGAATCAATGAGAACATTTAAATAGTACCATATTTTAGGGTTCCAGAAATATGAACATTTGTTTGAAATGTGAGGGCATAATTTGATTCTTTTAAAAAGCATTGTAAGTTGCACTGCAAACTTCCTGAGCCCTAGTGCAGTGAATGAGTTAACAGGGTTTTAGTGTACAAGGAAAGGCCAGTATCTAGTCCACAGTCTCATGGCCACATATTAAACTGCCATGAGACCAAGAGACAAAAATGGAATGGCCGCCATCTTGCTTTGCTCTTGTGTGCATCTGCTAACCAAAAAAAAAAAAATATATATATATATATATATATATATATATATATATATATATATATATATATAAAAACAAAAAAAAGATAAAAAATAAAATTAACTGCAGTAGTCCTTATGCTGGTGCTATTTTAGTTACCTCTCTCTATCATCTGCATTTAAAAAGCCATGTTTAGCAAGTGTGGAACAATAATTAAAACAAAAGTAATGCAGTAAAACATTACAAGCCAGGACGTGTGTGTGTGTGTGTGTGTGTGTGTGTGTGTGTGTGTGTGTGTGTGTGTGTGTGTGTGTGTGTGTGCGTGTGCATGTGTGCATGACCCCTTACTTCTCACCTTCTTTGCTTGCGAATTTTGGACAAAGCCAATAATAACAGAATGACATAAACCCAGAATCAATGATAAAATTTAAATATTACCATACTTCACATTAAAATGTTAATAAAATAAGATGTTTTGCATCAGTTGCTTTTTTCCTGTACAAAACATAGTATTAAGGCTGAATTTATTGACTATCTGTAGTCCGCAGAAATTCATTACAAAATGAAACATTTTCTTTCAAAGCACAAACCAAAAATATGAGGCAAAAGCAGGGACATTCTACAATATAAGGAGCAGCTGAGATGTATGTGGGATAATGGAGAGAGAGTAGATGCAGTCATTTGCATTATATGATTGGATCATAATGAGACATTTCAGGTGCAGAGAATCAAGAAAGTGGTTGTAATTGCTGGGTACATTAGTGTGTGTGTGCGTGAGACAGAGAGAGAGAGAGAGAGAGAGAGAGAGGGAGGGAGAAAAACAGAGAAAGATATAGTCTGTCTTTGCCTCTGCATGTGTGTTTGGGGTCCGTATGTCATTTTCTGTATATGTGTGACATACTGTCTACCTCTGTATTTGTTAGTTTGTATATGTGTGACATACTGTCTACCTCTGTATTTGTTAGTTTGTATATGTGTGACATACTGTCTACCTCTGTATTTGTTAGTTTGTATATGTGTGACATACTGTCTACCTCTGTATTTGTTAGTTTGTATATGTGTGACAGACTGTCTACCTCTGTATTTGTTAGTTTGTATATGTGTGACATACTGTCTACCTCTGTATTTGTTAGTTTGTATATGTGTGACAGACTGTCTACCTCTGTATTTGTTAGTTTGTATATGTGTGACATACTGTCTACCTCTGTATTTGTTAGTTTGTATATGTGTGACAGACTGTCTACCTCTGTATTTGTTAGTTTGTATATGTGTGACAGACTGTCTACCTCTGTATTTGTTAGTTTGTATATGTGTGACAGACTGTCTACCTCTGTATTTGTTAGTTTGTATATGTGTGACAGACTGTCTACCTCTGTATTTGTTAGTTTGTATATGTGTGACAGACTGTCTACCTCTGTATTTGTTACACTGTGTGTATGTAACAAATTCACTGTTTGTGTGCATGTATGTGTGTGCGTGTGTGTGTGTGTGTGTGTGTGTGTGTGTGTGTGTGTGTGTGTGTGTGTGTGTGTGTGTGTGTGTGTGTGTGTGTGTGTGTGTTTTGTGTGTGTATGTGTGGGTGTGTGTGTGTGTGTCAGTATGTCTGTGCATTAAATGCTTGCATAATGTACATATATATATTTTGGATGTAAAGTATGTCCTCCAGCAGCGCCTGCTACAGTAGTCTATACATGTTTTATCTTGCCCAAGATACTGCAACTGGCTAGCTTCCAAACGGTCTGTCTCTCTCCCTCTCTCTCTCTCTCTCTCTCCTACACATCCACTCTGACTGCTGATTGCTCAACCCGAGGAGGGAAAATCAGCAGTTGGAATGGAAAATCTTCAAGACTTTTTTTGCTAAAAGTTAAGGATATACTCATCCTGGACTGTACAAGAAAGAAGTAACCACAAACTATTTCCCACTCATAACTGTATACAGTAATGTGTGTGTGGGTGGGGTGGTAGGTGCAGCTACTGCAACAATTCAAACATGTAATGTTATGGGTCAGTGTAACTTACAAAACTGTACTATCTTCATCATTCCTGCTGTTGCAGTAGCCTTTAGGTTATTCAGGTTGATTACCAAAGTCTGTCTATCCTGGGAGGAGGAAGGAGATGGAACCAGAAGCCCCTGGTGAATGGCCTAGCAGAGCCCGTCATGTATCGAGGAAAAAGAATCCAATGTGTAAAGCCTTGTAAAGATATGTATGGAGGACCATGTAGCTGCATCTAGAATACTTGTAGAGTCCACTCCTTTCCATTACACCATTGAAGAAACCAAGGCCCATCTAGTATGAGGCTTGATACCACCTGGCACTGATTTACCATGATGGGTATAGTAAAAGGCGATAGCACAGGACAGCCATCTAGAAAGAGTGTATTTTGACACTAGTTGTCTTTGTGCAAGTTGTTCCAGTATAATAAATATCTAATCAACTTTTCTGAAGGACTTGTTTCTGTCACGATAGTGCCTGAGCTGCCTATACATGTCCAGAATATGCAGAATCCTTTCTCCGTGGTTCTGAGGGTCTGGATATAACACTGGGAGATTGATGGCTTGCTTTAAAGTAAACTCTTAAACAACTTTGAGCATGAATGAGGGATTTGTTTGTAATCACAGGGTTTCCATAAGGAAGATCAGATAGGGTTCACCAACCATGAGTTTACAACTCAGATACACTTCTTGCAGACATCAGCACTATGAGAAAAATAGTATTCCATGTTATGAACCTTCAATCTACTTAATGTACATGTTCAAATGGACATACGGTTAACCTTTTCAGCACAAAGTTAAGATCACAGGAGGAAGCAATCTATTTGCATAGAGGTTTCAGGTGTAAAACTCATTTCAGAAAATGTTTTATCAAAAACATTGAAGAAAGTGAAGGATCTATGGGCAGACATGCTGAAATGGCTGCAAAATGTATATTGATGGAGGAGACAAAAGGCCAGCAACTAGTAACTCACACAAATATTTGAGTACCAGTAGTACATAATCCAGGATAGGGCCCTAGTTATTGGTTAGTTTCCAGCTAGAAAATCTATTCTACTTCCCAATGTAAGATTTTCTAGTAGCAGGTTTTCTTGCGTTAGTACCTGCTGCTCATCCTGTGAAAAGAGGTGCCTAAAAAATAATTAGAATTTAATCATCCAGGCAGTTAGGTGAAGATGTTTGAGGTGTGGGCTGTATCAAACTCTATCTTGCCTGAGTAGGTCCAGTTTATAAGGAAGCTTATAGTAACTGCCCTTGGCTAGTTCCATAAGAAGGGAGAAGCATAGTTATCTGGGAATAAAGGGGGTTACCACAATTATTTTTGGAGAGTCCTTCTGCATCTTTATAATTACCCTAGATATCAGTGGAAAGGGTAAAAATGCATAAAGAATACTCCTGTCCATGGGAATGAGAAGGCATCTCTTTTCCAGGCTTATTTGCAAAGAGTCCTGGAGTAGAATCTGTTGAGTTGTCTGTTTTTAAAGGAGGAAAACAGATCTACTTGATGTGTTCCCCATAACTGGATCAATTTGTGGAAGACCCTCTCCTTCATTTTCTACTTATCAAGATCTGTCCTGGTCCTGCTGAGCTTGAATGTGGAATCATAGCCAGACTGCATAGAAGGTATGAATTTGTATTCCCTTGTTTGCTGATACAGCACATTATAGTGCTGTTGTCTGTAATCACTCTGGGATCTCAGATGATAACCAGATTTTAAAGCATGGATCACAGCCAGTATCTCTCTGACATTTTTGTGCTTAGGTCTGTCTGAGGAATCCAAAGGACACTGCACCTTTACCACCATTGAAACTGACCCCCAAGCAAAATTGGAGGCTTCTGTAGTTATAAATTGACTTGGAGGTATATGAGAAAGGGAGACCTGCATTTGCTTGTATTTGTAAAATCTATCAGTGCATTTCCTTTCTTACAAAGCCCAAGACTGGAATCTGAAATTACAGAGGATGCAGATGTTGGATCCATGTGTTTTTTAGAAACTATTGAATAATCTTTCTGAATAATCTTTCTCATGTGTAACCTGGTGGCAGGAATCATAGGAATCATAGCTGCCATTAACCTCAGGATACTGAGATACTCTCTGACTGAAGTCTGAGACTCAGTTGAGAAGCTCAGGAAAGTTTGCAGATAAAAATCCACCTTTGCTGCATCAAAAAAGCCTTTTGCTGAAGAAGGACAATCCTGTATGACAGGGTCATGGAGGAGTTCTGAACATTTATCCGGAATCCCATATTGGTCAGAAAAGGAAAAACTCATAGAATGACTCCTGACATCTGGAAAAAGACTCTGCAAAGAGAAACAATCTAAATAAGAAAAAATGTGAATACTATTCCATCTGCAATGAGTTATGACTGGAGCTAGACATTTTGTAAACACCATTCGAGCAGTAGATAACCCAAAGGGTAATAGAATTGATAATGTGGCCCATAGTAAATATGAGAAATATCCTAATACCTTTGGCTGTGGAAATGTGAAAGTATGCCTCTTTTTCACAAAGCTTTCCTGGAGAATGAGAAGTAACAGACTCTGAAGGGTCAACATCTTGAAATTTGGAATTTTCACATACAGCTTTAGGAAGGAAAGGTCTAGAACTGGTCTTCAAGAAGACTGCTTCTTTGGTACCAGAAATATTCTGGAATAAAACTCTTTGCCCCTTTGATTTAATGACAGTGATTTTATGACTCATGTAAATGCTGAAGAAACCGAAGGAAAAAAATTCGGTTTGGTTCAGAGGATGGGGAGAAATTCTCTTGAAAAGAGAGGTTTGTATCCGGTGCCATCTGTCTCCCTCCTGAAATACTTATAAAAGACTTGTTAATGTACGTTAAAAATGTAAATGTGTAACACACATTACTTTTAACGCACATGGTCCCTACTAAAAACACTACCATTGGATGATGCTATTTAGTCACTAAAGTCTTCTTAGATACTCTCAACAGCTTAGCTCTCCTCTGAACCAAAAGGACAAAAATAAACCATGCCTGGCTAACTAAAACCACAAAACAAATATTACTAACCAGAGACCAAGCCTGGAAAGAATTCCATAGAAATAAAAATGAAATCAACCATCTTAAATATAAACAGCTACGAAACAACAAAAAAAATGCAGTCATTGCTGACAAAAAAACATTACTACTCTCAACAATTATCCAGCCAAACCAATAATCCAGAAATTTTTTGGAAAACTATCTCAGCACTTCTTAGTCCTGGTACCTCACAAAACACATTGCCTGCCCCTGACTAACAGCCAGCTGAAATAGCTGACATTTTCAACTCTCACTTTATAGATACTGTAATTAAACTTAATTGTCCTATACCTAATAGCAACTCCAGCCCGCTGAAATATATAACCCTAGCAGATTCAGTTAAAAGAAATCCTAACACAAACACCTCCCCTCTTCATGAAATGTCCATACCTAGCCCTACATCTCCTACTTTCTGCAATCTGTACCTACCACACTAATACACAAGCTTCTTAGCAATCAAACCTTGCTCACTATCTGCAGATAACCTTCCTTCAGAATACTTAAAAATTGTTGTTGACACAACAGCCTACCCAGTTAGCATTCTGATTAATAGATCTATCTCAGAAACTGAAGTTTCCAAACTCTAGAAAAAATCTATCATAACCCCCTTGCATAAGGTTGGAAAAGCCAATGGCTTAGGAACTATTGACCCATATTTATCCTCTCCCCTCAATCTAAAATATTGGAAAAGTGCATACACATACAACTATTAAAACATCTTTCTGATAATCTCCTTGCACCTATCCAACACAGTTTCTGTCCAGCACATAGCACTTCCACTGCACTTCTGTCCTTCATAGACACCATAAACAAAGCTATGGACACTGGTCAACTAACATCAGTAATCCTACTAGACCTATAAAAAGGCCTTTGATAAAGTGTCACATCATAAACTGTTACAGCAGTGATCTACTATAGGATGTTTTCAACCTACCCAAAAAATTGTTCTCCAGTTATTTAATGGATAGACAGCCATGTGTTAGGTGGAAAACTAGTCTGTCAAAATACCAGTTAAATAGAACAGGAGTCCCTCAAGGATCCATTATTGGACCCTTACTTTTCAACAGTTTCATTAGCAACCTTCATACTGCCTCCCTTCAAAGTACACTTACCCAATACGCCAATGACTCCACTATTATTCCGTCCTCTAACAACTTTTAACATCTCCTAAAAAAATTACACAAGATGCCTTCACCTCTATTGAAACCTGGTTAAATGAAACACAGTTACTACTTAATCATAATGTAACCTAGCTTCTATTTTTCTCACCAAAACCACATTTGTCAGATTTCAAAATATACTCACAAAATAATATAGACATTGAAATCGTAACTTGGGCTAAGCTGATGGGTATCATTATAGATGATAAACTTACATTTGAGCAACATATACTTTGTACTATTAAAAAAACTAATTTTGAAATAGATAAATTCTATAGATACAAACAATTTATGGACAATCATGCAAAAAAAAAAAACAACTTGCCAATACCTTCCTGCTCCCTTCCCTCCTGTATGGTGCCCCCATTCTCACTAACCTCCATATTTCCCTAAAGAATAAGCTTCAATCTTGCTATTATAAAATAGCCACATTTGCAACTGGCACACCTTACCACTGTCATGCCCTCAATGAACTTAACTGGCTTGCATTTCCCAGTTACCTTAACTTTGTACAACTATCTCTTGCTCACAAATTAATCTACAAACCAGACAGTTGACCTGCCTTAAAACATTTTCGACATAGAATCCAAGTCTTTATCAGAGATGAACAAATCACAGTAGACCTCACATCAATTTATACCATTCAACCTGCTCTTAATGAGAGACTGTTCTGCAGGCCATGGTTTCACCAAAATGAATCTTTTTCAAAGATAGTAATACTTGCCTCCAAATCTTGTGAAATTCATCAACCTTTTCCTGTCAGAATCTTCTGGAAACTTATTGGCTAGTAGAAAAATGAACAACTCTAAGCATTCCCACTCTGACTCTTCTCTGAAGAAGGATATACAGCTGGTGATGACAACACTTCAGCAGATGTCTCTTGACCATCTCCTAAGGTAGAATGAATTGGCCACAGGACTCTCACCATGGACCATGGTATAATGAATGGGCTGAATCAGTGAACAAAAGTAGGCATGTTGATCAACCATTAGATTTGCTTTCAGCAGGCCACCTTAGCAACATCCGAAGCATGTTCTAGATTTATTTCACATTCTGAGCTCCGAAGGATCACTGCAGATTTGCCCTGCCCCACTACAAAATTTAACAAATTCTCAAGCCATAAAAGGCTGCTTAAAACATTACAACTGAAGCTGACTTCATATTTCAGATGCAAGTTAAGTAGCCTTCTCTTGTTTTAAGGTCTTTCCTGGGTGCTTTGTAACACAGTTTACAAAGCACCCAGGAAAGACCTTAAAACAAGAGAAGGCTACTTAACTTGCATCTGAAATATGAAGTCAGCTTCAGTTGTAATGTTTTAAGCAGCCTTTTATGGCTTGAGAATTTGTTAAATTTTGTAGTGGGGCAGGGAAAATCTGCAGTGATCCTTCGGAGCTCAGAATGTGAAATAAATCTAGAACATGCTTCGGATGTTGCTAAGGTGGCCTGCTGAAAGCAAATCTAATGGTTGACCAACATGCCTACTTTTGTTCACTGATTCAGTCCATTCATTATACCATGGTCCATGGTGAGAGTCCTGTGGCCAATTCATTCTACCTTAGGAGATGGTCAAGAGATATCTGCTGAAGTGTTGTCATCACCAGCTGTATATCCTTCTTCAGAGAAGAGTCAGAGTGGGAATGCTTAGAGTTGCTCATTTTTCTACTAGCCAATAAGTTTCCAGAAGATTCTGACAGGAAAAAGTTGATGAATTTCACAAGATTTGGAGGCAAGTATTACTATCTTTGAAAAAGATTCATTTTGGTGAAACCATGGCCTGCAGAACAGTCTCTCATTAAGAGCAGGTTGAATGGTATAAATTGATGTGAGGTCTACTGTGATTTGTTCATCTCTGATGAAGACTTGGATTCTATGTCGAAAACGTATTCTTTTGTGTTGCAGCGTTAAGGAATTAAAGTGCTTGTGCTTATCTAAGGAGTTTGGTTTTTGACCTTCATTTGGGCACTCGTGCAAGTCCTGTTTTTTGGTTTTGGTCTACTTCAGACTTGCACACATCTTTTGTATTGGTTTTCTGCCTTAAAACATATCTTACAGCCCTACACCCCTCCCATAGTCTCTATTCCACAAATAAACAACTTTTAAACATATACAAACCCAACAAAAGACCGGGACACAGCCTCTACTCCTATGCCATTGCAAGATTATCGGATGACCTACCTCCGAATATCAGTGCCTTAGATTCCTTTAACACTTACAAAATTATGCTAAAGAATCACTTTTTCAACTCTTACATATGCCCTTGTACTCTAACTTAAGACTACCATAACTAATCTTTCCCCTTTGACTTCCTCTCTCCCTCCTCACTGCCTATACTTTACCATTGTCTTTCTTCTCTCCCGGCACCTCCATGTGTCTCTCTAATTCCTCCTTTCTATTTTCCTCAGATATTTCTGACACTACTTATCTTATTTTTTTCTTCTATACCTGCTTCTTCTAATAATTCTCTCACTTCAGTTTTCACTTATACCCATCAGAATATATATCACATTAACATCAGTAACTTTCTCACTAGAATATCCTCCTCACATCTCATTCAATATTCTATAGTCTTTTACCACCTTAACATCATTTCCTCTCCTTCAAATACCCCTTACTTCTACTACTAGTATCTCTATCCTATCATATTCTCTTGCCTGCACCTTACTTCTACCTTTATACACTCACAATACTACGTTGTTTGTAATAACTTAATCTGCTCTGCTAGTAATGCTCATCTCAAATCTAAAATCTTACACTGAACTTTAAAATCTGTGGCAAATGCTCATTGACAATTTGTATTATGTCTAAAGATATAGGTATGTTTATGTTTAATTGTAAACACTACTAATCTTAGTATTGTATGTTAATTTGACCATATATCTCATTTCCTCTCTGTTTTTACTGGCTTGTGTGAGTAAGCACAAAACTATCATTTTGTGAAATCACTCCCCTTTAGCTATTTAAATTTATTGGCCATCCTACTGTATTCCATAGTACTAGAATACAAAAGTGACCACATACTTTCAGTCTTGCTGTTTTAAAAACTTAACTTTTTAGACAGGTAAAACTTAAGTTACCTACTTTCACAATTAACTCCTCTAGTGCACACTGCAGTGTTTAGGATAAACCATTTTTTTTTTTCATTTTACCTTTAAGCATCCCTGTCACTAGCGCTTGCTTTAAAACCTGCTGGAAAGCACTAGGAAGTCTTAAACTGATACAAGCACTCAACTCTCCTTGTTAATAAGGAGAAATTAATCGTAGGCACTAAACAGCCTATAATTGCAAAGTACCTTGCTAAGATAAGGGAAAACAGCTCTTGTACTTTAAAAAAAAAAGCACCAAACCAGGCATGTCCAAGGGTCAGCTTCCGGTGATTTCTCCTGTCCATCTGGTGAATCTGGGCATACTGGGGCAATGCAGCAATTGCCTCATGTACACAGACAACCCTCTCCTCCTACCACCCAACACTACAACCTGCGAGAGATGCACTTACATAGCCAAACTGGAAGCAAAGCTCTCTCCTCCCAAGATTGTGCTAGACAGTCAAGAGGAGAAGGTTAACACCCGCACTACACCTCAAGCAACACATAGCCCTTCTAAACCCACACCATCAACACCGACACATAGCAACACTAAACCCACATATGTGGAGGCCCTTAACAGTAACCTGCCCAAACAACAAGGACCACTGAAGCTGAAATGAAAACACCAATCACAACCAAAGTCTCACATAGCTCGCAACACCAGTGTGCCACCCAAAAACAGCCCCTAAGGCAAGACAATATACCCAACACTTTAGTCATAGGTGACTCTATAGTCAAGCACACTGATGTCCCACTCACCATGCTGAACAAGGAGAAAATTACAGTCAGCTGCCTGTCGGGTGCCAGTATCTGCCACATAATGCATGCACTCAAGTCACTCCACAACAAGTACAAATATGTCTGTCATTGTCCATTTTGGAGTGAATGACTTGAGATGTACCTCCCTGGACTACATGAAAAGAGACATGGAAGAGCTCTCGGATAATGTGGCCCAGGCAGGTATGACCCTAGCCCTGAGTATCATCCTGCCTTCGCCTAGAATGATACCACAGTATAAGGACAAAATGATTGACTTCAACAATTGACTATCCTTCTGGTGTCATTCAAAGGGGATCTAGTATCTGTCTGCCTGGGATGACATGATCAACAGACCACGATGCTTTGCCAGGGATGGTCTGCACCTGTCACCCCTGGGATTCAGGTTACTGGCTAAGGCTCTTGCCACCCTTATAGTGCCTTTTTTAGACAAAGTTCAAATGACAAAACCACCACCATAACAGGGACAAGCATGCAAAATCTGAAGGTAATGCTACTCAATGCTAGAAGTCTAAACCTCAAAATGCACTCTCTTGAGGCACTCCTATAAATGGAGAACATCAATATCTGTGCAGTAACTGAGACCTGGTTCAAGGCTCCAGAGAGCACCCCTACAAACTCTTACCACACTTTTCGGCCACCAAACCAGGACCGAAACACTAAAGGTGGAAGAGTGTCCATATTCACCAAGGATATTCACAACACCAGGCTAGTTGCCCAACACAATGCATCTGAAATTCTCCAGGTGAAACTAACACTAGGTAAGACTGCAATCCAAATTGTAGCTTGCTACAGATCCCCCACCATTCCCCAAGATTCTCACTACACCTTTCTAAACATACTGGAAAATATTAAGATACAACCAGACACCCTAATATTGGGTGATTTCAACTGCCCTGCCATTAACTGGGAAAACTACTCGTGCACCAACACCTTTGCCCAACGGTTCTTGGAATTCATAAATTCCATTGCCCTGGATCAACTAATCCTTACTCCCACCAGGGGCTCCAGTATCCTAGACCTGGTCATTGCCAACATGGGAAATTGATGCTCCACACCTATATTCACCCCTTCGTTGGTCAGGTCTGACCATAAGCTAATCACCCTTGACATCCACATCCCACCCCCACCCCCCTAGTAAGGAAATCTCCGTAAAAAACTTCTTCAAAGCCAACTTCATGCTACTCAAGTCAGAAGTGACAAACGTCATGACACCCATGCAGATGGGAACTGAAAGTTCGACTGCTGAATCCTATACTAAGGCACTGTACGAGCACATCCACTCATGCATGAATCGTGCCATCCCCAATGGAACCAAGATGCTCTCCTCCAAAAAAAGGAAGCCAATCTGGTGGTCCCTTGCCATAAACAAACTTTACAACAAAAGGAAGTAACTGTTGCAGAAAAGAGGAAAATCCCAGGATGCAAAAGACTCCCTTACCAGCCTCAGTAAGAATCTGAGATCCCTCATAAAATCCTCCAAAGCTAGTTATAAAAATAAAATTGCCAAAGATTCCAAAGACAACCACAAGGCATTCTATAACTATGTCAAGAATCTAAATGGCAATGCTCAGATCTGATCTGAGCTAAAACAGAATGGCATTAAATATACTGATCCCAAGGATATTGCCAATATTCTGGCAGATCGATTCAGTGCAAACTTCACCTCCCTCTCACCCCCTAAAGGGCCCATCTCAATACAGAAAGATTGCCAAATTCTGGTAATAACGACCACACAGGTAAAAAATGCACTTTCCTAAGCTAAGAATACAGCATCCATGGGACCAGACGACATCCCAGGCTGTGTACTACATGAACTACAATATGAACTGGCACCTCACCTAAGTGTCATGTTTAATCATAGCCTCACCTCAGGCTTCGTGCCCACTGAGTGGCGCACAGCTACAGTTATCCCACTGCACAAGGGGGGATCCACCTTGGATCCCGGGAACTACCACCCCATCAGTCTGATGAGCCTGATCTGCAAGGCCATGGAATGTATAATCATGGAACTTATAAAAAAAGACATTGCCAATCCTCCAAAGCTAGTTACAAAAATAAAATTGCCAAAGATTCCAAAGACAACCACAAGGCATTCTATAGCTATGTCAAGAAACTAAATGGCAATGCTCAGATCTGCTCTGAGCTACAACAGAATGGCATTAAATATACTGATCCCAACGATATTGCCAATATCCTGGCAGATTGATTCAGTGAAAACTTCACCCCCCCCCCTCACCCCCTAAAGGGCCCATCTCAATACCAAAAGGTTGCCAAATTCTGGTAATAACGGCCACACAGGTAAAAAACACACTCTCCAAAGCTAAGAATACAGCATCCATGGGACCAGATGACATCCCAGGTTGTGTACTACATAAACTAAAAAATGAACTGGTGCCTCACCTAAGTGTCATGTTTAATCATAGCCTCACCTCAGGCTTCGTGCCCACTGAGTGGCGCACAGCTACAGTTATCCCACTGCACAAGGGGGGATCCACCTTGGATCCCAGGAACTACCGCCCCATCAGTCTGATGAGCCTGATCTGCAAGGCCATGGAACGTATTATCATGGAACTTATAAACAAAGACATTGGCAACCTTCAAACACTAGACCCCCATGCAGTTTGGGTTTGTGAAGGGCCGATCTTGTCTCCTGAACTTGATTGACTTCTTTGAATCAGTCTCCAGAGCCGTGGACAAGGGTAAGGTGGTCCACACAGCCTATCTGGACCTCACCAAGGCCTTTGACACCATCACCCACTCTGGAATCATAGATAAAATTACTAAGCTGGGCATTAATCCCTACATCACTTGATGGGTTGCCAACTGGCTTACTGACAGAACCCACACTGTAAAAGTAGCTGACTCCAAATCCAGCTCCAGACAAGTGGCAAGTGGAGTACCTCAGGCTTCAGTCCTGGGACTGCTCTTGTCTGGCATCTACTTCTCTGAAGTATAGGCCAACACTAAGGGACTCTGGCTAACAAAGTTTGCAGATGACTGCAAACTGGGAGCCATTATTGAATCACCAAATGATGTGGATAATCTACAAAAGGGCCTTACAGAAACAGATGCTTGGTGCCAGAGACCTGGGCTCAAGCTCAATGCCAAGAAATGTATAGTTATCCCCTTTGGGAAAAAACATGTACCCGGGAATTACCACATAGGTGGTAGTACACTAAACACTGAAAGTGTGATAAGAGACTTAGTGACACAGGTGGATAGTGGTCTCACCTTCGATAACCACATTGCCACAACGGTCAGGAGGTCCTTCTATGTGGCACACCTCATCACTAAAGGCTTTTCATCCAGAAAAAAAGGAGGTCATTGTCCCACTGTACTCATCCCTCATTAGACCCATTATAGAATACAATGCCGCATTTGGTATGTACCTATCAAGACATCTGCAACAACTGAAAAGGCCACAGAAATACCTCACTAAAAGAATCACAGGCCTAAAACAGATGCCTTATGCTGACCGTCTAAAAAAACTCAACCTATACTCTGTTGCATATCGTCTACTCAGAGACGATCTCTGCTTAACATACAAGGCCATGTCAAACCCAGAGCTGTTGCACATGCTACACTTAAAGAAATCCCAATCCCTCAGAGACACACGCACCAGGGATCTAAACCTTGTCATCACAATGAACAAAACATGCTGGAGGGATAGGTTCCTGACCCAGAGACTCCCCAGACTCTGGAATAGACTGTCCAAACTTGTCAAGTAGAGCGCCTCTTTGGCCCTTTTCAAAAGGATCCTTGATGATTTGATGGGAGATAGGAAATTCACCCCAGGGATCACTTCAGTCACCCTGCTAGACAAGGGTCCAGTGAAGTAAATACTGTGGGAAGAAATAGCCAGGGAATTGTTATGGCTAGGCTTGTACAGTCCCTAGGGCTGATAGCCTAGTACCAACCTATGAACATATTTTACCAGTAACCTATGCAATGTTGAGCTGTAACTGTTATATCTTATATGTGTGTATTGTTCTTGGAGCTTACATGCAGCATTATATACAGCTACCAAGACTGGCACTAGAGGATGAATAGGCATAGAATAAAGCACATCTGCATGTAACATCATAATATCTCTTAAATTCATCCATTTTCCCCTCCCCCAGAAAAAAAAATGTATTCATCCTGATTGTAATATGAGAAAAAGAAAATTCCTCCAAATGAGATTGTGAGATTTGGGCTTGAGAATCTGCAAGAGATTAAGCCCGGTCTCTGTTTATGTCAGTATATTCTCAGCAATATTTATAATGATCTGATTTACAAGTACTGTATTCTTTGTACCAGGATTGACAATTTTTTGGATAAGGTAAGAAAATCATCTTTTCTTATGAAAATCATATCTTCTGATGAACAGTGCTTAGCCTTTTTTTTTCTTTACAGCTATGTTTAGTGGCCAGCTGGGAGAAGGAATATCTGCCCATCGAGAATTCTCTTCCCTCAGCCACTTCCAGCAGCATCCCCTGGTATGTTTCCGTGTCCTTGTAAAGATGGCTCTTCCATGCCTTGTTCAGACATTGGATCACTAGAAGGGGACATGGCTGACCCCAAGTTCATGCTTGCTGAACAGACTACACTGTCACAGTGTGAACACAGGCAATACATAACTTGTAGTATTCCTTGCTCAAGTAAAATGTTTCCCCACAGAAAACTTTTTTAACTATTCAAAAGTTTACTTAAGCAGTGCATTTTCTCACAAATATAACCCCAATAAGCTGATGCTGAAAATAGCAGTCTTTGACAGGAAACCTCCGATATTAGAAAAATACTGGGTTTCTTAAAAGGGCAGAACAGTTAAAAACAAACGCAAGTATATAAAAAAAGAAGTTATGTACTTAGCATAACGTTCTATGTGTTTCTCACTAATGGGTCAGATCCGATCCATCAGATCCGTCTCGGCCTTTTATAAAAGCTTGAGACCTTCAGTAAAGCTTGTGGGCATTCTCCCTTACCCATAATGCCATTCCCTAACTTTCTCAGATCTCGTTTGCCCTTGACATGTCAAATAGAGGTAACTGCTTCCATAGACAAACAGACATAAATTGTCTCTGGGACTATAGAGTCCTATAATACCCAAGTAGTGCTACTCGGTCAATAGTGCTCAACAGTACAGATTTTCACAGAATGTCCAGATTTTTGTCTCATATTTTCAGTCTGTTCCTCATAAAAATTGTGTTTTTTTTTTAACAAATTACTGGGATGATTTAAAGATTAAAATCACTAAATAATGACAGGCATTTGAGTTTCAGATTTCATATCCTTCAGAAAATGCATGTTAACACAAATCCTGTTATTCTGTCAACTTTCTAAGTTTGTAAGAACAATATTTAAAATGTGTCCCTATTCTTGGGCCTTTGTCCCCCCGTTTTGTCAAGCTTTATCCAGATTTCCTGCGCTAAGAGGTTGAGAGGTATGTGGAGTATTACCAGGGGGTATGGAGGGTGGGTTGTGAGAATAAAGGTCGAGATGGACAACACACATGGAATGTTATGGTAAGTACATAACATCTTTATGTGATGTTGTCAATTTCACCTTTATTATCACTGATGGGACTACTTACCAAGCTACCTGATTCTTGGGTGGCTCCTGGAAGAATATTTCTCAGAACCATAGAACCAAAAGATGCTCTACTCCTAGAGGCCAAAACCACTTTGTAATGAGTAATAAGGGTATGAGGTTTTGCCCATGTTGCTGCACCACAGATATTATCCAAAGGTAACCTAGCTTGATAGGCTGCAGAAGTAGCTAGTGACCTAGTCAAATGAGCTTTAACAGGGGTAGTGAGAGTTTTGTTCTTAGAGCTGTAGATGAAGGATATACATTGTGAGAGCCATTTAGACAAGGTAACTTTGGGCACTGGTAGGCCTTTTCTAATATCAGAGTAAGAAATAGATAGCTGATCTGATTTTCTTATTCCTGATGTTCTGTGTAAGTAGAAACATAATTGTCTATGAACATCCAGAAGATGTAGTGAATCTTTTCCTTTATTTTGGAAGTTTGGGAAGAAAACTGGTAGCTCGATAGATAGATTGAGGTTATTTTCCGACACAACTTTGGGTAGGAATGAGGCTTGCTGCATAAAGAAACTGTCCTTATGAAACACTAGGTATTGTGGCTTGACAGATAAAGCTTGTAATTCCGAAACTCTCCTTGCTGAAGTAATAGCTACTAAGAGGAGTGTTTTCCAAGAGAGATATTTCAATTCACAGGTAGCATATGGTTCAAAGGGGGGACTGATAATGCTTCACAAAACAAAATTCAGATCCCAAGGTGGTGACAGGTTTTTGTGTCGAGGTCTTATCACTGTAGTTCCTTTCAAGAATGCCTTACAAAGTCTGTTTGACACAATGCCAGAACCATTTTCTCCTATAAGAAAATTTGAATTTGCTGCCAACTGAACTCTAATAGTGACTGCAGCAGCACCCTCATTGAAAAGTTTCACCAAAAATTCTAGAATAGAATGTATGGGCGCAGTAAAGGGATCTATTTGACTATTGCTGGCCCACGAAACAAATCTTTTCCATTTACTTCTGTACAATTTATGTGTAGATGATTTATGGGAAGATAACAAAATATGTCTTACTGGAGACGAAAGCAGAGGAAACTTGGCAATCAGGGGAACTGGATCAGCCATGTTGTTAGTTTGAGATGGTCCAGATTGGGATAAACCATTCCCAATGGGTGAGTCAGAAGGTCTGGGTCCAGAATTCATATCATGGTTCATCCCACACATGAGGCTGAAGGAAGGTGAACCAAATTTGTTGAGGCCAGTAGGGATTATTGTCATCTCCAACAAACTTGCTTTCTGCAAAGATTTGGGAATTAGAGGAATTGGTGGAAAGGCATAAAGAAGTTCCAGGGGCCAACCGTGAACATGTGCACCACTTGGTGACTCCTCCACAGTAGAGATCAGGGCAAAATAGTTGCTGCATTTGGGACTGGTGGGCAATGCAGAGAGATCACAGCAAGGCTGGCCTCATTTTCAGAAGATCTCTTCTGCAACTTTCTGACTGAGGGACCACTTGTGATGCCATAGAATGGCTCTGCTCAATTTGTCTGCAATTACATTGGATTTTCCCAGAATGTGCATTGCTATCAGAAAATGGTTGGAGGATGTTGCCCATTGCCAGACCCTCAGGGCTTCTTGACAAAGGGAGTAAGATCTGGTCCCCCCGTTTGTTTATGTACCAGACCACATACATGTTGTCTGATTGGATTGCTATGGTTCCCAGAGGGACGGAGTCTTGAAATGCTTGCAAAGCCAAAAGCACCACCCTCATTTCCAAGACTTTTATGTGCAAATGAACCTTACGTTGCTGCCAGATGCCTTGAACTGTCTTCCCTAGATAATGCCCCCCCACCCTATCTGGGAAGTGTCTGTGGTCACCATGGCTTGGACTTGAGGGGGAATAAAGTGACAGTCTTGAGATACCAGAGGAGGATAAATCCACCATTGGAGATCCTTTTTGCATAAATTGGTTATTTTGATCTTGTGCATCATAGGAAGTTCTAGACCATTGTGTTGAAAGTAACTATTGAAGTATTCTCATGTGGAGACATGCTAGGGGAATGAGAACTATTGAAGCAGCCATTTTTCCCAGTACTTGGAGAACTAGCTTGGCAGAAGCTTGCTCCTTTCTGATCAACAGTCTTACATAATGGCAAAGATAGTCTGCTCTGTCTTATGGAAGTTTTGCTATCATTGTAGTTGTGTTCATCTCTGCTCCTATGAAGGCCAAGCTCTGACATGGCTCTAGAGCAGATTTTTCTAATTTATGGTAATACCTAGAGAGGAACAGAGTTGCAGAGTGTAATCCCTGGTTTGTAGCAGAAGATGTCTGGTTGGGGTGGTTATAAGCCAGTCATCCAGATACTGAAACACCCGGAATTCCTGATGTCTCAGATGAGCTGCCCCTACTGCCATACATTTGGCAAACACTCTGGGGGCTGTAGTGAGGCCAAAGGGTAGAGCTCAAAACTAGAAGTGGCTGGCTCCTACCTGGAAGTGCAAGTGCCTTCTGGATTGCCTTTACATTTCTATATGGTAGTACACATCCTGAAGGTCTATAGAGCACATCCAATTGTCTTTTTCCAAGAATGGAAGTAATGACTGCAGTGTCACCATCCAGAACTTGGTCTTTTTCACAGATTTGTTCAGATTGCTGAGATCCAAGATGAGTCTCCAGTCCCCTGTTTTCTTTGGAAATAAAAAGAACCTTGAGTAAGTTCCTAATCCTCTCTGGTCTGCAGGGACTTCTTGAATGACTCTTTTTCTTAACAACTTTTGAATTTCTAAGGTTGCTTGTTCCTTCTGACTGGGTGGAATGTCTGGAACTGATTTGTTTGCTGGAGTGGGGAATTAGAAGAGCATAATATATTCCCTTGGTATTATGTATGTCCTGCACCCTTATGTCATTTATTATCTTTTGTCATGTTTCACGGTGCAGAGGCAATCGTCCCCCCCGACTGCCTCCAGAGGCAAGCAATCGGGCACCCCTTCAGAAGCACTGAAAGGGGCTGCAAAGAAAGATTCTTTGGAGCCCTAATTCTTTGGGCTTCCCCTGCTGTGAGGGTGGCATCTTCCATTATTGTTCCCTCCCCCTGCCTCTAGGAGAACTTTCACCCTGTGTGTCCTGGAAAGACCCATGTGATTTTCTGAACCACATCTTCCCACTACCTCTCTGACCTTTGGGAAAGGGTCTGGTAGGTGTGGAAAAATGTACTCCAATGGCAGACAAGGTCTTGCCTTCTTATTCACAACTGAAGAGTATTTCTTTTACTTTAGGCCCAAAAAGGGAAGAGCCATCAAAAGGGGCATTAATGAAGGAAGACTTGAAGGGCTCCATGAAATCACAAAGAAGCATCCAGGCCTGCCTCCTAAGAGAAATACCTGAACTCGCAGCCCTACTCATTCCATCTGCTACATAAGATATTAGTCTCATGGAAGAGTTTGCGACTGAATTGAGGGTGACAAGCTAAGCGGTGACTTTATCTGCCACCACATCAGCCACAGCTCCTTGGATGGAATCTGACAGTTCCTTCAACAGACCCTTCTGTAATCTGGTAAAGTGGATCAAGTAGTTCAGCGACCATAAGGTAAACTGATGAAAAGACATGTTTCCCATACCTATCCATAGTCCTGGAATTCTTATTCGGAGGATGGATAGAGGAACTGGTCTCGGATAGTTGATTTTTAGTGGCCACCACTATTACCATGGCATCAATTGCTGCACCTTTAGTTAAGAATGGTTTGTCCTTGCGGGTCAGTAATGTACTTATCTGGCCTTCTTTCAGTTGGCTTTACAGAATCTGGGGTCTTCCAAGCCTTCTGCGAGATTAATTCAATAAGCTCATCAGAAGAGGGGTCACCCTAGAGGTTGAGGAGTGAGACCTGAAACCCTTCAAATATACTGACTCCTCAGTTGAAGGGGATGTGGACCAGTCACCTCTCTGCTTTAAAATTTCCAGGATGTCTCCAAAACATACATCTTCAGAAGGTAACCATAAGGATCCTTCTGCCTCAATGAGGTCAGTATTGGATGTGATCTACTCCTCTGGGGAGTTGAGATGCTTCCTCTTGCAAGTCCTCTTCTGAGGAACCTCCTCAGTGGGGTAGTCTGGGGAAGTTTCAGAAGAGGAGGTGTCCCCTGTTGGACATCCTGAGGCCTGGGGTCTCTATAGTCCTGTGGAAAGGGAATGTGAGAAGACAAAGACACCTGCGCAGAACTGAAAGTGTCTTAGACTAGGATGTAGTCAAAACCCTCCTCATGACCTTAAAAGCAGTCTGTCCCTGTTCCGAAGAGTACCCTGGATCTGACAAAAGGGTTGTTGAGGTCAAAGGAATCTCCAGCGCAGGAGACAGAAGCTCTGAGGCAGAGGAAGGAGCCAAACTAACCTGCACTGAAGCCCCCAGAGGCAGAGGCAGATCCGGAGAGATCAGAACCGGCTCCATGGACCCAGCTGGAGGGTGTTGGCTTCTAGAGGTCTCCAGCATTATCTCTGATGTGGTAATTGCAGATGGCTGCCAACTGAACTTTGATGGTGGAGAAGCTTTCTCTGCCTTGAAAGATGGAGGCAACAAAATCCAAAATTGCTGGGAGTGGAGCAGTGAAAGGATACATCTCTTTCTGATGAGCCCAAAAGGAAAACCTCTTCTACTTGCTCTTATAAATCTTCCTAGTTGACAGTCTGTTGGACGAGACAGGAATTCTGTGAATTGGGGATGAAAGTCTGGAATATCTAGCCATCATTGGAATTGGAGAAACCATGCAGTCAACTTGAGGCCTGCGATATACAGGTGAATCATTCCAAATGGGCTTAACAGAAGGTCTGTACTGGGATCTGGTGTCCAAGGAGGACATACTAGGTGAGACCATAGGAAGGGAAACCCCACTTGTTGAGGCCAGTAGGGGACAATGAGGATTACTTTGCCCTTCAACCAGAGCACTTTCCGAGGAAACTTGGGTATTAGAGGCAGGGGAGGGTAAGCATACAGGAGACTGGAGGGCCAAATGTGGACTAGAACATCTCTCAGTGAATGTTCCTGTGGGGGAATTAGGGCATAGAACTTGCTGCATTTGTTGTTGAGGGGTGGAGCGAATAGCTTGCAGCACAGTTGACCCCATTTATAGAAGATCATATTTGCCGCTGATTGATTGAGAGGCTACTCATGAGGTATCAGAATGCTGCTGCTGACCTTATCCACTAATATGTTGTATTTCCCTGGTATGTGCATTGCTACAAGAAACTGGATGGAGGCGATTGCCCACTGCCAAACCCACATTGCTTCTCGGCACTGGGGATAGGATCTGGTTCTCCCCATTTGTTGATGTTCCAGACTACTGACATGTTGTCCATTTGAGTAGCAACAGTTCCTAGTGGAATAGAGCTCTGAAGGACCTGCAGTGCTAGAAGTGCCGTTCTTATCTCCAGGATATTTATATGCAAATTCCTCTCTTCTGGGGGACCAAGTGCCTTGAACGATCCATCTCAAGTAATGCCCCCCACCCCAACTGGGAGGCATCTGTGGTAAATGTGGTGTTCAGCAGAGGAAGAATAAATGGATGCCCTTGACAAATTTCTTTGGCGTGTATCCACCACAGCAGGGATTTTCTGCAGACGTGAGATAAATTTATTGGATGTTATAAGAGATGTCAATAAAAAGACCACTGAACTGCTAGGGTCCATTAAAGAATTCTCATACTTGATGACCAGTGGGTATTAAAGTTATTGCAGCAGCCATCAACCCTAAGGCTTTGAGTATCATTTTAGCTGGGGGAGATTGGTGAGAAAGATCGCATTTATGATATTTTTGTACTGTAATGCAGTAAGGAGGAGTTGCATTTATGATATTGTTGTACTGTAATGCAGTAAGCAGAAGTAAACTTGTAAAGTTAAAGGATATTAGTAAACTAGCTTAATTGAACACTGCACTGTACATATTTTGACTAAACGCTATCGCATGAATTCTTAACGCAGTGAAACTGCCATTTTAATGTAGCCATTAATACACTATATAGGAATGTGAAAGAACTGCTTGGCTGAGTGTAAAACTAACTGCATGTACTGTTAAAGTGTGTAGCTAACACAACTGAGGCGTATAGCCATTCCTGTTTCATATAGTTGTGATATGTCAGTGCTCATAAGAGCAATACAGCATTTTAATGAATACTATAGTCGCTACAAAAGAACTGAGTATGGAACCATAATAACTATTGACTGGAGACATTCCTGATGTTATTTCTATAGTGTTTAACTACTGAACCTTATTAGCATAATGTTTAATGAAAAGTTCTTAAAGGTGTGGATATAATAACTGTTATTTGACCATTTGTGTATTTGCTATTACAGAATTTAACCAGCCAAGGTCATTAAATGCTTCCTTATTGCTACAACTTCTATTTGGCTATACAATTGACCCCTGTCCTTGCCTGACTACTGCAGTATTGCTCATAAATCTGCAACCTCTATCCTTGTCTTGGCCAGTGGTATTACCTTTTTCTCTCTTTACCTTACCTTCTATACTCTCTCCCATAACACCTGCACCAGTCCCTCACTGCACTCTCTCACCCACCCTCCCTTATCTATAACTCCCCAATTCCTGTTAATTGCTACATTTTCTTAAACTATTTTACCATAACAAGCCCTTCAATTCCTATTTGTCAGAAAAAAATAGTTTCTTGTACGCTGCTATAACTGTGCTCTCTCACATAGCTTATCTGTGTTCCCTTATCTCTGAACTATACCCTCACCTTTACCTACTTTGTTTTGCAGAGGTTAGAAAGTCCTGGTTAAGGAACAACTGCAGAGGACCCAACAGTAACTGGCCATCACCCAGAGTGTACTTGCCAAGCAAAGACTCTGAACCCTGCTGGACTTCCTACAACTAATGTATGTTTAGTAACTCATTCATGTAATTTCATCCTACCTCTTGCTGCACGGATACTTGCACAGCCCATAAGTCATTAATATAACCCCTACTTTCAACTTACTGACTGCTCTTCTAGTCTTTTCATCTCCCACTCTTGTGTAGACTTAACTAGAAACTACTGTTGTTAGCCCCTTCAGCATATTTAAATCAAGTCCAGATAGAAACGCTAAGTAGCTAAACTTGTAAGGGTGAGCTCTAACTTTTCAAAACAGTCAGACCTGTAAGTCACCAACCTGACTCTGACTGTTTCTAGCCAGAAAGGCATCTGTGGTTCTTCCCGCTCCGTTGGCCCTGTGGGCTCACTCTGCTCCCCTACACTACCCCATTCCCATCCACCCCTATTTCAATTTGATTTATACCCATAGACCACTCCTCCCAATTACCAAAAGCTACCTCCCACCATCCCTACTACCCTATCACACTCCACCATCCTGTCAGCCCTCTCAACTCGTCTAGTACCATCTTCAGTACAGTATCCAATCACTCTATTAACCCTCCTTTATATAAATAACAATAAACCCATTACCAAAGCCACTGTAAGACTTCTTCCATATGCAATCGCCATAGCTATCCTACTTCTCCTCTCATCCTTAGCCAGCTACCATGTCCATCTCCATGTTCCCCATAACATTACCCTCCCCAGACAGACCTCATCCCTAGATTGTAATTCAGCCCCACTAAACTTACTACTTACTCCACACCTCTTCCAACCCTCCCACACCGATTATCACCAACACAGATTGTTTCCAACAAGAAGTAGGTCCCACACCTATCTAAAGCATACTAAAATCATCACAAGACTCAACAAGCTCTACCAATCTTTACTAAAAAAATCATAAGTAGTGGGGACATACACCCCAACCCAGGTCCAGCCACAACAGTCACCCCAAACCCCCAACCTAATTAATACCCTAATTCACAGGCAAAAAACCTCTCTGCTCATTCTCAACCTAAACATGAGAAGTATCAATAAGGTTCATGACCTACATGCCCTATTAGCTCTATACAAGCCAGACATTGTCTTACTGACAAGAGACCTTGCTAAAGCCCAAAATTCATGATAATGAAATTGCAGCTCCTGGCTATAACATTTTCCGGAAAGGCAGACTAGGAAAAAGGGGAGGGGGTAGATATAATGTGGAAGAACCACCTTAACCTCGAACAACTAGACATTCCCCTCCTAGACAGCAAAAATATCAAACTCATTCTTGCCAAGTTTAAATTGAACCCCAAAAAACATATTAATATCATAGGAGGATACATACCCCCTGGAAATAACATTACAATTATGGAAAACCTACTAGAATGGGTCACAAACTCCCTACCTCAAGAAAATATCTTATTAGGTGACTTTAACATAGATTGGCTCAACTGTTCTAGCCAAAGCCCAGTCACCCACATTACCCTCCATGGTTTACCCAAGTCATTACATCTCCCACCAGAAATGATAAAAGAACCAAACACAAGTCCATACTGGACTGGATACTAACATCCCACCCATCCCTTGTAGCCCAAGTTGGATGTCTTCCAGACATCTCAGTGACCACCAACCAACAAATCTACTGAGAACCAAAACCCCCATATATGCCAAGTAACACATAAAGAAATCAGAAACAAAAAGAACTTTAACCCTAGTGCTTTTATCAACTACCTTAAAAGTTGCAACTGGACTCCTTTAAAGCAATTGCCACTTGATGAGGCAGTAGAACACTTTAACTCAAGCTTCCTAAACATACTGAACCAACATGCCCCACCCCCCCCACACCGAACCACTAGAATAAATGCCAGACATGCCCTTGAACCACTAGAATAAAAGCCAGAAATGTCCCCTGGTTACCTAAATCCACCAAAACTATTCTCAAAGAAAGGAACAAAGCATGGGAACAATTTCATAAAAACAAAACTCAAATAGAAAAACAAAAAGAACTGTTCAACAAAGCCAAGAAACTCATCAAAACAGGCAAAAATCACCTATTACCAATATCTACAAGAAAAAACATGCTAGAAACCCACTCTGTACTGCAACCTGGGAAAACTGCTACACCCCCCCACACCCAAAACAGGAAACAACAATGACAATATCCCCACACAATTTAACAAATACTTTACTGAGACAATCCAGGCCCTAGCTAATAACCAATTAAACTTCACTCACCCAACCCCAACAAACAGACCACCCACAATAGAAACACAAGCTAGTAGACCCCACTTTGGCTTCCAACCAGTATCTATCAAAACCATCCAAAAACTCCTCCAAAAACTCAAACCCACCACCCTGGCAGATGACCTACCCGCAGAATACCTCCAAATAGCAGCAACAGCCATGGCCTATCCAGTTGATATTCTCATTAACAGATCTATCACAGAGTGTAAAGTACCCCAACTATGGAAAATCTCCCATATCATATCACAACACAAAGGAGGTAACTCCTTTGAACTCAATAGCTATCATCCTATTGCTATCTTATCATCCATATCTAACATCCTAGAAAGGGTCATGCACACTCAACCTATTAATTACCTCCTAGAAAACAAATTACTGTCTAAAAACCAGCATGGCTTTAGGCCCTTCCCCGGTACATCCACTGCACTTATATCATTCACTAATACGATTAATTACCATAGAAACAATGGAAAACTTGTCTCAGCCATATTTTTAGACTTATCCAAGGCTTTGATATGGTTAACTACAATAGACTTCTCAACTCACTCTCTTCCTTAAACTTCAGCTCCTCCTCCATCACATGGATGCAGAGCTGTCAGGAAGGCATCAGCAGTAAAATGGCAAAACCAGCTATCCCATCTACTACCAGTATTCTTAGGAGTCCCTCAAGGCTCCATTCTAGGCCCATTGCTCTTCACTCTATTCACCAATCAACTCCCATCTCCCATCATCAGGGCCTCAGTTATTCAATATGCAGATGATACCACAATCATATGTGCAGCCCCACACTAGACCACCTTCACTCACAAACACAAGAGTCCTTCTCACTAACAGAAACCTGGTTCACTAACCACCGCCTTATTCTTAACCCAAATAAAACAAAATCACTGATATTTTCATCTCATAGAACCCCCCAACAGATAACTTCACAATAACCTCTGAAAACAAAACTGTATTCACCCCAACTACCCACACCAAACTTCTAGGCATTGAAATAGACAACAACCTAAGATTTGACCTGCACACTGCCCAAACTATCAAGAAAGTCCACAAAAAACTCAGCCTGCTCTATCGTAACAAACAATTCCTCACAAACCAGTCCAGAACCACAATAGCCAGGTCACATCTGCTATCTACTCTCCTCTATGCATCCCCAGTCCTAACCAACCTTCGTAAATCCAACATAAACAAGCTAGAAGCCTGCTACAATAAGATAGCTAGATTTGCAGCAGCATCCACATGTAGGACACATCATTGCACCTCCCTCAAAAAACTAAACTGGTTAGAACTCCCTCTACTATTTCAACTCAGTTAACTGTCACTAGCACATAAGCTATACTACGGGTCTACTTCACGTTGTCGTAAGCTGACAATATCGAGTCTGATATTGTCGGCACGACAATATCAAAAGTGAAGAACATCGTGCAAGTAAATGGAAATCTCCGTAAGGGGAGATTTCCATTTACCTCAATGTAGTGCGGTCTCGGAGTTGGTATATTTAAGTACGGGGGTGTGGGGTGCAGGGGGGCTTGCCCCCCTGCCTACGCCATTTAGTTTTTTTTTTAATTTGTGTTTTTTTTTTACGTCATTCAGTGTTTTTATTTAATCGATCAATAAAGTTTGACCTTTATTGATTCGATTAAGTAAACTTTCGATAACGTGATATAGACGCTATACTACTACTGAGATAAAATCCCAGCCCTCCAACATCTTATACGACCTCACACTACAACAACAGCCTTGAGATCCAGCACCCTTAATCTTCTAGATGTCACCAAATATAACAATGAAGCAGGGACATCTCTTTTTAGCTACTACATCTCCAAACTCTGGAACACTCTACCAGCTACCCTTACATCCAACACCTCCACTACACAATTTAAAAATCTCCTGAAAACCTACCTTAAAAACAATTGGCTATGCTCCTGTAATGCCCTTAGGTAAAGATACAAGTAACAACTATTTACATAGCCACAAACCAAAGTCTCCCACCAAGTCTCTAATCCAAATGTGACATATGAAAGCACTACTGCAAAATATTGTATCTATACAATTCTGAAGAAATGCATGACAAAATGTATTAATCTACAATTTGCTGTAATGTACTAGAAGTGTGTTATTTACCATAATGTGCTAGAAGTGTGTTATCTCTGTATTTTAAATAGTTATTACTTTAGTCTGTAGTAGTACATTAGTGTATTTATGTAAATGGAGCTTTTCTCCCCAGGCCTCCACTGAAAATGGTCATGCATCCAGCTGGATTTTCCCGGTCAACAAATGTAAAATAAAATAAATAAATAAAATAAAAAAGAACCTATCTAACATGCAATTTCGAAGTAAGAACTCTGCTTTGAGGCAGAAGAGCTAGGCAATCTCTAACCAGATGAGCCCCTGTAAACTCCAAGACTTGAACTAGTTGAAGTTGTGACTTGGCCAGATTAAGAGTGGGATAATTGGATTAAGTAATCCCTTGCTCTTTCCAGACGATCCCTCATCAGTGCAATAAGGAGCCAGTCATTTAAGTAAGGAAACACTCTGAATCCAAGAAGTCTTAAATGAGCTGCTACCACTGCCATGAATTTGGTGAACACACACCCTGGGGGCTGTGGTGAGACTGAAGGGTAGGGCTCTGAACTGATAATGACTGTCTCCCAGCCAGAAGTATAGGTATCTTTCAAAGCACCTATTCATTTTGATGTGATAGTACACATCTTGAAGATTGACAGAGCAATTCCAGTCATCCATTTGCAAGAAAGGCAGAATGGACTGAACCATGATCATCTGGAATTTCTAATTCTTTATAAACTGGTTCAGATAACTGAGATCTATAATAGGTCTCAGGTCCCATGTTTTCTTTGGCGCTAAAAAGAACATTGAATGAATTCCAGATCCTCTTTGGTCTTGGGGGGAACTTCTTGGATGACTCTTTTGTCCAGCAGCTTTTTTATCTCTAGATTCTGTTAACTCCCTCTAATTGGGTGGAATATCAGGGAGACATTTTCTTTTCTTTTGGGGAAGTTGGAAAAAGGGAATGAAATATCCCATGGATAGGATCCTTTGGACCCAAGAATTTTTTTGTGATGGCTATCCAGGATTTTATGTGCAAGGAAAAGTGCCCCCTGACTGTCTCCAGGAAGGGACAGCCAGGTTACCTTTCAGGAGCACTGAAAGGATCTGTCTGAGAAGGAATCTTGAGACCCTTGATTCTGAGGACCCCCTCTGCCATGTGGGCATCATCATCCATTGTTTCTATCCCCCCCTCTGCCTCTGGGGGAAAACTCTCCATGTGACCCTTGGGCTCTGAGAATCATTGTGCTCCAAAGGGGTAGGAGATGACTGAATCAGGGGTCACTGGAGTGAAAGGGAGCAGTATCTTCAGATCTGACTATTTGACTCTCGGGATCTTGGATCTGAGGGCTCTAAATGGCAGGTCAGATCACAGAAGGAGGAACAACAGGCTGTTGAGAAGGCTTAAGGTTCATGGATCTGATCAGTGATGGACCTGACAAGACCGCCATCTGGATCTGTGTTTTGAGAAATGTTCTCATCATCCTATCCACCTCTGACTCGGAAAGCCTTCAGAAGGACCTTATGGAGGAAGAAGTGGATGATGGCCTGGAAGACCTTTTAGGAGTCACCTGAAGAAATGGAGATCTCAACCTGGGGGGATACCAGCTCCAGGAAAAACAGTGGAAAATGGAGCCGAGGAGACTGGGTAACAGTAGATGTTGGATCTGAAGACTTTGGATGCAAACTCTTTTAAATCTTATTAGGAGGCTCAGATGAAGGTGTTGACTGAAGAGACCACACAGGGGAGCATTTCTAGTGCTCCCTGGGCTCTTTTGATTTTTGAGAGGAGGTTTGGGCCCCTGTTGAAGTACCAGAGGAAGAAGCAAAAGCTGGAAACAGACCTTTTAATATAAGCTTATTTCTCCTGTTGCTAATGGCCCTGGCATTAAATGCCACACAATGGAGCAGGAGGTGTCCAGGTTTGCCAGGCCCTGAGAATAAATGCAACCCCATGTGGGCATCAGAGTTGGGGATCTGATACTCACAGGAAGTGCAGTTTTTGAACCTAGTAGGCTTATCAGCTATATTGTAAAGTCACAAATGATAGACCCCAAAAATAAGGAAAAAAAGGGAAACGTTTTTTTTTAATACAGTTATAACACTTAGAAAGAAAAGGGAAGTTTTAATGCCAACAATGGAATGAAAATAGGCTACCTCAAAGTGAGGCAACACAGGGAAAAAGGATACCAGCAATGGTAGCTAAGATTACAAAAAAAAAGAACCTTCATTTTTGATAGTAGAAAAGTTTAAAAAAGTGGTAAGGGAGATATTAGCAACTATAATAAGGAAATAAAAGTTAAGGAGAAGAAATAAAGGTTTACACACTCACTAAACACACTATGAGCTTGAGAAATCTCAATCCCATCCAGTCTTGAAGAGCAACAAACAAGATCTAAGGTAATACAGTAGTCGGGGGGGGGCATTATGGGTAAAGGAGGAGCTTGAGACTCAGATCCTAGGATCTAAAGAAAGTGGCCTAGTTGGATCCGTGGGTTGAGCCTAACCCATTTGTTGAGGAATGGATAAAAATGACAATATCAGATGCACTTTTTAAATATACAAATACATAAATAATTATTAAAATGTATGTGTGGAAGAGTTCCCAAAAGGAGACTTATCTGCCAGAAAGGAGATGAAATGCCAGCTGATAGTTACTCTTTTGAAACCTCTGAGCTGCTTCTTCACAAGGTGGCAACAAAGTACTGAAGGTTTTCCACTCTAACTGCTGATTTTTTCACCTCAGAGGTGACCAATCAGCAGTCATAGTGGAACTATGGGAAGAAGTCAGAGCCTTTGAAAACTGGATGGTTGTTTTGTCTTAGGCAAGACACAACCCGTATAGCCCAAAGGCTCCTGCAGCAGTGGGAATGATAAATATCTACGAAACATTAGGTGGAGAAACTGTTTTACATCAAAAATATATTAAAGATGTGTAAATACTAATAATAAAACATACGCAACTCAGTTAATTAGCCTATTTTCTAAGTGAATTTGTTTCACAAACATAGTTTCTCTGAGAAAAAGTCCTTTTTCATGCCTAAAGTGGTTTTAAAGTTTACTTTTTGGCCAACCCATTAATCTCCCTATCTTCTTTCCAGAACCAAAAATCTCCACTGGGCAGTTCATTATTATCCCCTATAATACTCATCCTATTGGACATTGCTTGCTTAGTAACATATAGACAGCAGGATGTAGATTAAGCATCCATGAGCCCCTGGAAAAAAGTCCTAACAAACATGTTCTGGACTTGTAAAAGCAATCCAGTTTGTAATGCTTTGAAATGTATGTACAGAGGACCACGTTGCTGCCTCTAGAATACTTCAGGTTCACTCCTTTCTAGTAAGCCACACCAAAAGTCAAAGCCCTGATAGAGTGGGTCCTAACTTTGCCTGGAAGTGGCTTATTCTGGTGAGACTAACAAAAAGAAATAACATGAGCTAACCATCTCAAAATTGTCTGCTTTAACACAATTTGACTTTTTCTCTTACCTTCATAGGAAATAAACAGTGGCTCGGCTTTTCTGATGGACTGAGCTCTGCTCAAGTAATATCTGAGCTGCTTGCAGGCATCCAGAGTATGAAGAATTCATTCTCCTTTGTTATGGGGTCCGGGGAAGAAGACATTGTCAAATGTCCTCCATGTTGCTTGACTTTCAGAACCCATTTGTCTGAAAGAACCTGATGCCATAGAAAAAGCTGTAGACTCAGGGAGATGGAAAGATTGCCACAATGGGTGGGAGCCTGAAGAGGCAGAGTTCTTCTGACTTTTTGGACTGTCCTTGATTTTGAGTTGATTCCCCTTTCTTTTTGGAGCCTCCATGCCACTGCTTTTAAAATCTTCAGTATTTGCACCTTTCTGCTTAAATTGTTTTTTGAAAAAAGGGGACTGAGGTAAAAATAAATGTTTTAAGTTATTTAAAAAAGGAAGGTATGGAAGATTAGTGTCACCCCTTGAATCAACTTCCCTCTCTCATCAATTTTTTAGAACCTCAGCTGCAGAAGAGCTAAACAGGACACCTTTGTCCAGGTGAGAATTTAACATCTCAGTCTTAATATCTTCTGGAAATTTTTGAGAATATAACCAAGCAAATCTTCTCATGACTGACCCAGAAGCTGCATCATCATAGGAACACTTTAAATAATGTTTAATTACATGAATAGCCAATAAAATAGAGACATTCAAAGAACTCTTTACCACAGAGAAGGAAGGTTAACAGTTATTTTTTTAATGCTGTCAAAAGACTGAAGTAAAAACATTATCATGTAAGTCTGACAATTTAAAGTTCTGAATGGTAAAGTGGCAGAAGAATAGACATCCTAAACAAATCTGTCAAAAGCTTCCCATCCTTGTTAGGGGGAGTGAAGAGTGGGGTTAACATTAGCAATTTGTTTTACAAAAGCAGTGTTAGATAAGGAAATCACTGTAGGCTCTACTTTAGGGTTAGTAAACATATATTTGTCAGCCTGAGGTACCTAATCCTGTCCCTAACAAATAATACTGTACAGCATGTGAGTGTTCTGGACCAGTTATAAAGTTTAATGTTGCTGTGTGTATTTTAAGGTAATTGTTTGAATGGTCAAGATATGCAATACTGGTAATTGTTTGAATGTTCAAGATTTGCAGTGCCAAGTCCCATGGCCCTGCACTGGCCCAGTAAGCAAGGAGCCTCAATTCTCACCACTAGCACCAGTGAGGGATGTGCACATTGGGAGGATGACAAGTACACACACAGTAAAGTACAATTTCCCTTAAGAGCACACAGAGATCAGTCAATCTGGGGCTGGTTTCTCCCTCTTTCTCCAGATCCCCAATAAGACTCCCCACTGGCACAGCTATAAAGTTGAGTCCTTAGCCAGGGTTCCAAGTCAAGTCCTCCCAGCACTCTCTCTGTGCAACCAGTGCTTCATGTCCCTGCCCAAATAGCCCCACCCCACACACACATATACACACACTTTGAGATTTGATTTATACACTAACACACACCTGGGAAAGGCTGGCACAAGTTTACTAGCTATGCTCCCTTCTGCCCAGACCATAAGGTAGTTAGCACTGCCACCAGAACCCATTATCAGCTACTTTAAGGCCCTTCCCAAAGGTTGACCAATCTTACTGTGTACTGTTACTGTTATCCAAATGGTAAGTGTGACCAACAGCAAGGCTATTGGAGTGGCTTATACGGTGTCACCAAATACATATGCAGGTACTCGAAGAGCTTAAACATCTCTAAACAAACCAGCCACAATTAAAAGGTTTAAATATATATAATGATAAACAATAAAAGAACAAGATAATACTCAATAACTCAACACAGTGACTACAGAGCTAGGAATCACAGGAAATATTTTAAAATAACAATGCAGGCCAGTCTCAAATAAATACAGAAAACAACTAAACTAATCTTTACTATATTCCTATCTATAGCTAAAAGATACTATGCTCTAAATGACTTACTTACAGAGCAAGGCAAATGAAGATGAGAAATGCTGAATGGATGTCTCTAAATCCAAGACAAGATACAAAATGCACAGACTCACTCTCTGAGATAGTTCTTAAATTAATAATACACATTGCTGCTGGGTTAGCTGGGATGTCTTCACTCTTTGTCACCTGCCTTCAGTTCCCAGGCTAACAGAAACTTAGAATTTAGCTCCTCAGTGTCAGAGGTACATATCTCTCAGAAGTTTGCATAGAACTGGAAGTTGTAAAACAGTTAAACACTTTTACATTTGAATCCTGTAGTTATTTCTGTTTCAAGACAATAGGAAAGCCTCCAACTCTAGACATTGCGTCTGCTCTGAGCTGAAACAGAGATAACAGAATCGTAAAACAATTCACTTATTTTCTTAGAGTTTGCAAGTTAACTCTGTTCTTTTCCGGTAGGGTACACTGTGGTTACATTCTTGAAGCTCAGTACACAGCATACAGTTCAACACACACTTCTGCACCATTAGTTTAATATGCTCATAACAAGCCTATGGATCATATTAATATCACAAATATATGATTATTTCCAAAATTCCAGATAGCTGGGCTGGCAGCCTCACACTGTAATGACTGAATGGTTGAAAATAAGAAGTTATGTACCTACCATAACGTTCCATGTTAGTTGTCTTCTCTCGCCTTCTTTCTTGCTTGATGGGTTCGGAGCCGATCCTCAGCTCCGACTCGGCACTTGCTAAGCTCAAGAGTCACTTTTACCAGCTCGAGGCAGCCCCATATCCCATGATGCAAGGCGGTAAGTACCCAGATCTCGTTTGATGACAAAGGGCAGTAGCACCAAGCATAAAACACTTCCCAAAGGAAGAAAGAAAGAAAGAAAGCCTACAGGATGTAAGAAAGACCAGGACTGAATGGTCTTCAGCATAATAACTCCTTAGAGAAACAAGGTCTGTCCAGGCTCGGGTGAAGGAGGGAGGGTCGCAAGAAAGAAGGCGAGAGAAGACAACTAACATGAAACGTTATGGTAGGTACATAACTTCTTAATGTTAAGTTGTCAATCTCGCCTTCATTCTTGCTTGATGGGACCGCGTCCCTAGCACCTCTATCCTGGGTGGCTCAATGGAACAGACTCTTGAGGACTGTAGAGCCAAAACTGGCTCTATCCCTGGAGGCCAAGTCCAATTTGTAATGGGAAACAAAAGTATGAGGAGTGGCCCAAGTGGCCGCTGCACAAATAGTGTCTAAAGGAAGTCTAGCTTGAAAGGCTGTAGAAGTAGCTAAGCTCCTAGTTGAATGTGCTTTAGGTTTTGAGCACAGCTGTTTTCCCCTGAGCAGATAAATTTCAGAGATGACCAAGAAAGCCATCTAGACAAGGTCACTTTAGAGACAGGAAGGCCTTTCTTGTTATCCATAGGAAACAAAAACTTGATCAGATTTCCTAAATTTTAGTTCTGTCCAAATAATATCTGAGTTGGCGGTGGACATAAAGATAATGTAGTTTTTGTTCGGCTCTGTCTGAATAGTTTGGGAAAAATACAGGAGGATCAATGGTTTGATTCAAATTGGTCTTTGAGGCGACCTTAGGCAAAAGGTCGGATTAGTTCTCAATGATACTCTGTCTTTGTGAAAAACCAAATAGGGGGGTCGAACCGATAGAGCATGAAGTTCAGACACCCTCCTGGCCGATGTAATAGCTACTAGGAATAAAGTTTTCCAAGAAAGAAATTTTAGGAGCAAGAAACAGCTGGCTCGAAGGGGAAGAATCAAGGATGTCAGCACTAAATTTAGATCCCATTGAGGAGGAGGATTCCTGATTGGAGGCTTTAGCAGGAAAATTCCTTTCAAGAAGGCCCTACAAAGCCTATGGGACATAATATTGTGATCTGCAATCCCGACATGAAAGTTCGAGATAGCAGCCAATTGAACTCTGACTGTGGAAGAAGAGGAGCCTGCATGAAAAATCTCTGCTAAGAAGTCCAGGACTGCCTGAACAGGGGCAGTGAAAGGATCAATATTCTTGGCATTAGCCCAATAAGAGAAACGCTTCCATTTGCTTGCATAAATCCTCCTGGTAGAGGATTTTAAAGAAGCTACTATGATGTCTCTAACAGGGTTAGAGATCAAAGGAAGCCTGGCTAAGGAAGGAAGTGGAGCAACCATGCTGTGAGGTTGAGAGAAGGGATAGACCGGTGCAGCTGACCGGATTGGTGAATCAGAAGATCTGGCACTGGGTCCAGATGCCACGGCTGCACCAAAAGGTGACGATGGAGGAACGGGAACCAAACTTGTCGAGGCCAGTAAGGAGCAATGAGAATCAATTTGGCTCTCAAAACGGTTGCTTTCTGGATAACTTGAGGGATCAGAGGAAATGGAGGAAAGGCATAAAGAAGTCCCTGGGGCCAATCCTGGGTCAGAGCGTCTCTGGGGATGGCCTGGAAGAGGAAGAGAGAGAAGAAGTCTGGGCATTTGCTGTTTTGGGGAGTAGCAAAAAGATCGCAACATGGACGACCCCATTCCAGAAAAATCTCTTCCGCTATAGATTGCTTGAGAGACCACTCGTGAGGCATGAGAATAGCTCTGCTCAATCTGTCCGCTACAATGTTGGTTTTCCCAGGGATATGCATTGCTACCAGAAACCGATGAGAGGAGATTGCCCATTGCCATAGTCTGAGCGCTTCTCGACACAAGGGGTAGGACTTGGTTCCGCCCTGTTTGTTGATATACCAAACTACAGACATGTTGTCTGTGTGGACTGCAATTGTCCCTACGGGAAGAAAGTCATTGAGGGCTTGCAACGTTAAAAGCACTGCTCTCATCTCCAGGACATTTATGTGCAGGTGGTACTCGAATGGCTGCCACGTTCCATGAACCATCCTGCCCTGATAATGACCCCCCCACCCGATCAGGGAGGCATCCGTGGTGACAGTGGCTACCGGGGATGGGAGTACAAAGTGTCTGCCTTGGTGAACCTGGGGAGATGTGATCCACCAAGCAAGATGATCTTTGCAAGTCTGTGTCACCAGAATCTGGTGACGCATTGGAAGTTGTTGGTACGACCACTGTGTGAACAGCATCCACTGAAGAAGGCGCATGTAGAAGCGAGCCAGGGGAAGAAGAGTAATGGCCACAGCCATGAGGCCTAATACCTTTAGAACCATTCTGGCCTGTACTTTCTTGTTGGCTAGAATGATCCTGACATGACTTTGAATGTCTGAAACTCTTTGATCTGTAAGGGTAGCTGACATCCGAACAGTGTTTAAGTTTGCCTATGAAAGTAATAGACTGGCAGGGCGATAAGGATGACTTTTCAAGTTGATCGAGATGCCCAAAAGAGTACAAAGCTTTATTGTGTAATCCCTGGCTTGAATAAGCTGATGCCTGGTGGTGGCTGAAAGGAGCCAGTCGTCGAGATACGGAAACACCTGGAATCCTTGACATCTCAGGTGAGCCGTGACCACTGCCATGCATTTGGTGAACACTCTGGGGCTGTAGTGAGACCAAAGGGCAGGGCTCTGAACTGGAAATGACTGGACCCCAGCCGAAAGTGGAGAAATCTCCTGGAGCATCTGTGAATTTTGATGTGATAGTACGCATCCTGAAGATCTATTGAGCACATCCAGTTGTCCTTCTGTAAGAAGGGCAGAATTGACTGAAGAGTGACCATTCGAATCTTGTCTTCCTCACAGACTTGTTGAGTCTGCTGAGATCCAATATTGGTCTCCAGTCTCCCGTCTTTTGGGGACCAAAAGAACCTTGAGTAGATTCCGGGCTCTGAATGGTCTGTTGTAACTGGCTGAATGGCTCTTTTTTGCAGTAGTTTTGAGACTTCTAACTCTGCAATTTCCTTAGACCGGGTGGTACATCTGGAAGGGAATTTGAGGGGTAGAAAGGACTTTCCTCGAAAGGAATTATGTAACCCTTGGATATGATCGACTGTACCCATCTGTCTTGAGTGAGGGAGTGCCAGGCTTCTGGGTACAGTGATAATCTTCCCCCAACTGCCTCCAAGGAGGGACAGCCGGGCAACATCTCAGGGATGCTGAAAGGGCTTGTCAGAGAGAGGCTCTCTGTTTCCCTGGTTTTTTGGACCCCCTCTGCCTCTAGAGCGCGTCTGTTGTTGTTACCCCTCTGCCTCTAGGGGTAAACTGACCACGTGAATCCGGGCGTGACTCCTTGGGATTTGTGGAACCACATTTTGCCACCTTTCTGTCCTTTGGGGTAAGGTCTAGAAGGGGTGGAAAAACGGACTCCTACGGCAGAAAGAGTCTTGCCGTCCTGCTCACACCTGGTCAAAGTTTCCTTCACTTGAGGGCCAAACAAAGCTGACCCATCAAAGGGAGAATTTGTGAAGGACGCCTTAAAGGGATCTGCAAAGTCACATAGCCGCATCCAGGCTTGGCGTCTAAGAGCCACACCTGTACCTGCGGCCCTACTCGCTCCATCAGCAGCATATGATATTAGCCGCATGGAGGAGTTTGCAATGGAATTAAGGGTTCCTAGCTGCGAAGCAATTTTTTCCTGAGCCCCTGCAGCTGTAGGATCCTGTACAACATCACCTAGCTCCTTAAGGATATCCCTTTGGAGTCTGGTGAAGTGACATAGGTAATTCAGCAAACGCATAGCAAAGGTCGCTGAGGAAAACATCCGCTTACCGTACCTATCCATGGTCCTAGAGTCCTTATTAGGAGGATGGACGGCACGGAAGGATCTGCAAGTTCCTTCTTGGTGGCAGCAGCCACCACCATGGCATCAGCGGGACACCCTTAGTGAGGAATTGCTTATCACACGGGCAGTAATAAATTTTGAAGGCCTCCTAGGGACTGGCTCTACAGAGTCAGGAGCAGCCCATGCCTTCGGGCAATAACCTGCATAAGGGGTCGAAGGCGGAGACACCCAGGAGGTGGAGGCCAAGATCCAAACGCCTCTAGGTATACTGACTCATCCTCAGAGGGATTATTGGTGGGCCAGTTTCCCTTCTGTCTAAGGAGTTCTAGGATGTCTGAGAAGGAGACATCCTCAGAGGGGATATTGGGGATCCCTCTGACTCATCTAAGTCAGTATCTGAAGTGATAGACTCGGGAGTCTACATGTTTCCTCTTACAGGTCCTCTTCCTAGGAGGATCTCCAAACATCAGGAGAATCCTCGGAAGAGGGGATATTCCCAATGGGGAAACCTGAGGCAGAGGATCTCTGGGTCCTGTAGCAAGAGAAGTGGCAGAGATGTCAACAGGCACTATAGAGGGAGGAGCTAAAGGAACAGACTGCTGGCTGATACCCGTGGCCAGCACACTCTTCATCACCTCGAATGCTCCCCTCCCAGGAAGGTCCGAGAGAACCCGTTCTGAAGAGCTAGGAACTCCAGGGACCACCGAAAGGGAAGTCTCCGAGGCAGATGTCGGAGCAGAGCTCACCAAGGCCGAGGCTCCAAGGGGAAGAGCGGGTTCGGACAAGGGTCCGATGCCACTCACCCCCTCGGAGGAGACCATGGAAGCCCGGCCACCGAATCCCTCTAAGGAAGGTCTCAAAGAGGAGATAAGAATAGAGGCTGAAGGAACAGAAGGGGGTATCTGTCCCTCAGCCGTAGCAGTAACCATTCCCGAAGACTCCAACTCCAAGCTCTGGGGTAGAGTTGAAGGAGGAACTGCAATGGGGTGTGGACCAATAGCCGTCTGTTGAGACGGACTATGTAACATTTGGGCCAGTGCCTGTGACTTAAGTAATCTACTGACCACTCTCTCTAAATCATGGTCACAAAGCCTGGATGACCTTGAAGATCGGCTCCGATGGCTCCGTTCCGAGAGGAGAGGTGAAGCCGGAGCCGAAAGTATCGGCTCCAAGGAAGGAGACCTAGACCTCTTCCTCGAAGAAGCCATCGGAACCGATGAAACTATTGAACCTGTCGGAGCCGACAACTTATCGGAGCCGACAGGTAGCTTCGATGCATCGGCTCCAGCCGGAGCCGATACAGCCACAAAAGTAACGGTGTCGGAGCCGATCGGAGCCAACACCGATGTCTGAGCCACATGGTGGTCGGAACCGACACCGAAGTGGTCGAACCAGAATCGGCACCGATAGCCATCGGTGCCAAAGGTTTAGTTAACCCAGAATCGGCTCCAGCCGGAGCCGATCTCGACTCTGAATGAGTCGGAGCCGAGGCCGCAGGCTTGGACACAGAAGCCTGGGCCTTGGAAGACTTAGAAGTCTTGGATGGAGCCGACTTAGCCGGAGAGCCCTCCGGCTTAAGAAGGCCCCTGAAATCAGCTTATTTCTTCTTTCCTGCAGGACTCTCTGGCTGAAAGAATGACATATAGCACAGGAGTCCTGCAGGTGAAGAGGCCCCAGACAGTACAGGCAAGAAGTGTGACCATCTGTCGAGAGACATTTTCTGACAGCACGAGTCACACTTCTTAAAGCCTGAGACCCTTTCTTTAGACATGGTGTAAAAACACACAGACACACACACCAGTCAAAGAAATTAAATTAAATATACCAAAAGGTATAACTAGTAAACACACACACACACCCTAACAGGGGGGGGATGGGATGGGTGAAAGTCTGACTAAAAAAGTAAGAGGAGACAGAGAATTTTCTGTCAGAAAAGGTTTAAAACTGATATAAAACTAACAATTAAGGGTTTTTTTGTTAAAAGGGGCTAAAATAGCAAAGTAGCAAATCACTTACCAGGAGCTGGTAAAAGGAGGACCTCATCAGTGAAGCGGCAAACGAGATCTGGGTACTTACCGCCTTGCATCATGGGATATGGGGCTGCCTCGAGCTGGTAAAAGTGACTCTCGAGCTTAGCAAGTGCCGAGTCGGAGCCGAGGATCGGCTCCGAACCCATCAAGCAAGAATGAAGGCGAGATTGACAACTTAACATTATGACTTTCATATACTGTCTGAAATTGCCATTGCTCAGACTGTTCCTTTTTCTCTGAGGTTTGGCAATCTTAGAGCTGGTACAAAATAATTTGTGGATGGTCGGGGCTTGCCCTCTACAAAAAACAAGTTTGAAGAAGAAAAGCTATGACTGATATACACTTTTCTCCTGCATTTTTAGTGTTTTATTTGGCTTGTTGGGACTCTGCATTCTGAGTCCCAACACTTCAATTGAGAACTATATTTTAATCCTATGTAGACAACTTCTTATTTACCAAATCATTAATAGGGTGCACTATGAAGTCTTTAGGCAGCAGTGTAATCATACAAAATGCAGCTTTAGCATGCTGACAATGTCCATATACGAGTATGCCAAACTTAAAATATGAAGTGAAAAAGCTAGTTGTGTTTCAAGTAGATGTCAGCCTGAAGGATGTGGGAGATATGATTTTACAAGAGGTTAGACTGGTTGTTTGTGACTGAAGAGTTTTTGTAGCAGACTAAAGGAAAGATGATCAGATAGAATGGAACTTTTATAAATATTGACTATGTCTATGGTGACAAAGAGGTGAAATTGGACCATGACCCTTGCAAAGTATATTCAGAAAGATTTGTAAAAGGTGTCTCAAATATTTCATAGGATGTTACTTAATCTACAGATAGTTGATCTGCAAGTGAAGTACAGACCACATGTTGAAACTTCACTTAACAGAGACAGCTAGTATTTTCTTTGAACACTGGCATGGTGTTTTGTGTAAATATATATATGCATATATATATATATATACACACACACACATGGTCTCTATAACACATCAGATTCTACCTGAATGGACCAAATCCATTGTGTTCTCTGTATGCAGTACAAAAAGTACACTTGTTCTGCCAGTAGTGCCTTAACTCCTATGTGCAGTCAACACTTTACCGACTGAGAGTGTATCTCAGCTGATTTTTTTGAGTTAAAGTAGATTCTATTTACAGCAGAGACAACATTCTGATGGCTACAGATAAACACTTATTATGAATGTCTGATACTGGATTACAGAGCCACCCTGTTGACAATGATGACTCATTATCACTTTTATCATAACTATTTTGACATTTCATATAGTAGTTGTTAATCTATACTTCTTCTTCTTCTTTTTTTGGCTTTTCCCGGTCAGGGGTCACCACAGCGGATCACCTGTCCACTCATCATTGGCAGTGGAGTTTTATGGTGTCAAGTTGCCAGCCCGGCGCCCAACCTTCCACAGAAGGCACACACATGCACACACTCACACCTAGGGCCAATTTAGAGTGTCCAATCCACCTACAGCATGTCTTTGGGATGTGGTAGGAAACTGGAGCACCCGGAGGAAACCCACGCGACCACAGGGAGGACATGCAGAAGTTGTTAATCTATACTAAAAGTAAAAATTATGAGTAAAGGGTATGTGCTGGGGGTTGTGTGTACGAATATATGTCTAGGACTTTTCATGTTTGTAGAATGCTGTATTCTGTGTAGTTATGCTGCAGATTATGTATGCCATGTATTTCTGGGCATGTTGTAGGTGTTGTCCAAAAACACAACACATCTGTAACCATTTATGTGATTTTGTAACACAGATTTATCTTTATTATAACTTAAGTATCCATGTTTATGTTGTTAATTTTTTAGTTTGTTGTACTGTGAATATGTATAATTCATATAATATTGATATTTGCATCATGTATACAGCAAATTTAAAAAAAGGACAACTACAGTTTTCTGTGGCATTCTGGCTTATTGACACATTCAAAAAGTGAAATTATGACCATGTAAAAAAAGAAGTTATGTCTTACCATTATGTTCCCCCTGTGTTGTCGATCTTCACTAATCCTTGACTGTGGGCTTGGTTCCAAGCCTGAGAATTGACACGACCATTTACTTCAGCTCATGCCTTCCAAACTCTCGAGCTAGGCTCTGTTCATAATGCTTTTCTGTGAATTACCTCAGATCGAGTTTGCCTAATATAGTGGCAGACAAAAAAGTAACACCTCTAAAGAGACCAAATCTGTGTTCCTATAGTGAACCCAGTCATTGGAAATATTCGGTCTATTAAGAGTCTTTGACCGTGGGAAGGAGGGTGAGAATGTCAAGGACTAGTGAAGATCGACAACACAGATGGAAAGTTATGATAAAAACATAACTTCTTTATATGATGCTTTTAATCTTCATGTAATCATTGACTGTGGGACAGAGTCCCCAGCTACCTGTATCTTGGGAGGTCTCATGAAAAAATAGTCCTGAGCACCATCGAACCGAATGATGCACATCCCCTAGAAACCTGGTCCAATTTGTAATGAGTAATAAAAGTATGAGGAGATGCCCATGTATTTGCTGCACAAATGTCATCTAAGGAAGCTCTAGCATAAAAAAACTGCAGAAGCTGCTACAACTCTAGTTGAATGAGCTTTCACAGCACGTGGCAGTTGGAGACGCTTTGAATGATAAATAAAGGTGATACAATCCCTAAGCCATTTAGCTAAGGTAACCTTAGAAACTGGGTTACCTAAAGAAAGTGAGGAAAAGGCAACCAATAGCTGGTCAGATTTTCTGATATCCTTTGTTCTGTGAAGATAAAAACGTCTAATAAGTGTGGACAGTACTCTCCCTTACTGGAGAAATTAGGGAAAAAGACTGGTAGATTGAAGGTTTGATTGATATTAGATTCTGAAACTACCTTTGGCAAGAAAGAAGGATTAGTCCTGAGGGAAACCCTGCCCTTGTGGAATATTAAATAGGGGGGCTAGCAGGACAAAGCTTGAATTTCCAATACTCTTCTTGCCGAAGTAATAGCTAATAAAAACAAAATTTTCCATGTCAGAAAGTTTAGGTCACAAGTAGCTGAAGGTTCAAAGGAGGATAGAGTAAGAGATTATAGACTAAGGATAAATCCCATGGAGCAGTGGGCTCTTTAAACGGAGGCCTTAACATTAGGGTTCCTTTCAAAAAGGCTTTAAAAGGTTTATGTGACATAAGTGAAGAACCATCCAACCCATTATGGAAGTTAGATATCATAGCCAAGTGGACTTGAATGATAGAGCTTGAGGAGCTAGATTGATAAAGAATGGCCAGAAAATACAAGAATTTACCCAGAGGAGCTGTGTAAGGGTCAATGTCACTGTTAAGAGACTATCTAGCAATTTTTTCCCATTTACTATGGTACAGTTTTCTAGTAGAAGGTTTATGATGGGCCAAAATGATTTGTCAGACCAGTGAGGTAAGGGAAGAATGCCTGGCAATCATGGGAATTGGAGAAGCCATGCAGTGAGCTTGAGATGTTGGAGATTCAGATAAACCATTCCTTCTGGATGAGATAATAGATCTGGACCTGGATCCAGAATCCAAGGTTTCCGAAGCAGGTAAGGACAAATGAAGGGAAACCAAACCAGTTGAGGCCAGAAAGGGGCAATGAGGATAATTGTGTTCTCTGACTTCTTGGCTTTCTTTGGAAACTGAGAAATCAGGGTAGTTGGAGGAAAGACATACAAGGACATCGGGGAGTCAATCTTTGAGAAGAGCGTCTCTGGGTGACTCCCCAAGAGGGGGGATTAGGGCAAAGAAACTGCTGCATTTGTTGTTCAAAAGGGACGCAAACAGATTGCAGCAAGGTTGGCCCAGTGGCGGAAAATCTTTTCTGTCACAACAGGACTGAGAGACCACTCATGAGGCATCCGAATAGTTCTGCTCAACTTGTCCGCTATCACTTTGGAACTCCCAGGAGTATGCATTGCCGAGAGAAAGTGATTGGAAGAAATCGGCCATTGCCAAACTCTGAGGGCTTCTCGACAAAGTGGATAAGATTTGGTTCCTCCTGTTTATTGATGTACCAGACTACTGACATGTTGTCCATCTAAACTGCCACTGTTTCCAGGGGAGGGTATCTTGAAATGCTTGCAACGCTAAAAACACTGCCCTCATCTCCAGAACATTGATGCTCAAATTGGCGTCCAGTTGGGACCAAGTGTCTTGACTGTCCTTCCAAGATAATGCCCCCCACCCTATCTGGGGACCATCCATGGTCACTATGGCTTGGGGCTATGGAAGGAGAAATGGACAGCTCAAAAGAATCTCATTGGAATGGAGCCACAAAGACAGGTCTTGCTTGCAGTGACTGGTGATCAGGACATGATACGACATTGGTTGATTCATTAACAACCATTGGGAGGCCAGAAGCCACTGGAGAATCCACATGTGATATCTGGCCAAGGAAACTACAGTTATTGAGGCTGCCATCAAGCCTAGCACCTGTAGAATAAGTCTGGCTGGAACACTTCTCTTCTGAATAATATGGTTTACTTGTGATCTGATCTTTTGGAGCCTCTCTATTGGGAGTGAAGTGATTCCTATAACAGTGTTTAACAGAGCTCCAATAAATTCCAGATGTTGAGTAGGTTGCAGATTTGACTTTTCGTAGTTTACTGTAATACCTAATAGAGTGCAAAGATGCAAGGTGTAATTTCTTGTCCTTTTGAGTTGACGCTTGGTGGAAGCAGTAATTAGACAGTTGTCGAGATAAGGAAAAACTTGAAATCCCAGCTGTATGAGATGAGCTGCTACCACTGCCATGCATTTGGTAAACACCCTGGGGGCTGTGGTGTGGCCAAAGGGCTGTGCTCTTAACTGAAAATGACTGACTTCCATCCAGAAACGCAGGAATCCTCTAGGGTTTTGTCCATTTTTATATGGTAATACTCATTCGGAAGATCTGTAGGGCACATCCAGGTGTCTTTTTCCAAGAAAGGAAGTACTGACTGAACCAAGACCAGCAAAAAAGGAAAAGTAGACCACTCAGTTAAGGTTGGAGTACACGTAGCAGTCAAATCCAAAACAGTACTGAAAACTCCTCCCAAACACAGCTTTAAATCATGATAGAGAGAAGTAACTTTATCAGAACTGAAGGTAAGTGCATTTGCAGAATAACCTCTACTTCATCAGACCATGGCAAAACACTAAGTCTAAGTACTATTTAAAATAAAAACTCAACCACTCACAGAAAGTTCAGCAATCATGTGATGACATTAATAAAAAAAATCCTCCCAATCAATAAAAGCAGACTACCATTTGTTAAAGACATAGCAATAAAAACAATATTCCCATCATCAAATACAAGTATTTGTTAAACTTATTCCAAACGCAGTAATAAATCATAAAAAACATCGAAGTCTCTATATGTTGCTTTAAACCTGACCATAAACATAGATAAATGCATTAAATGTGGAAGCAGACAGAATATTAGGAACTTGCTTGAATGAACAGGTGTAACAGAAATAAAAAAACTAATACATGTCATGTATAAGCTCTGAACACTCACTAAAAGCAACAGCACAAACATTCAGACCTATTAAAACTAGATATGCAGTTGTATACATGCAGCAAAGAAAAAAGAGAAAAAAAACTAATATCCTAACGGAAAAGTAAGATAGAAACAAAAGCTACATAAAAGTTTGTATCAAATGCTGTTGTATAACAAATAAAAATAAAATAATAAATACAAAAAAAAATAAATAAAATAAATAAATAAATAAATAAATAAAAATAAAAAATACACTCCAATTTGAACAAGGAACAAAACAGAAAAAAATGTATGTTTCAAAACCTATTAGTGTCGCAATGGTCTTTTCTTTAAAATAGGTTTAAGGGAGACCATCTCATTTAAACCTGGCTCAACATATGCTTTCAGCAGTAAAATGTTCTTCTTAACAAATTCCCTAGGATTGCAACTCATTAACTCAAACACAAAAAAAACTTGAAGTAATGGCTAGTTCCTTTCAATATAACGTGCTTTGCTAAAGCACTAGTGTTTTAACATCTAGCTATATCATTCAAGCGTTCCAAAATCCTATCCTTAAACAACCTATTGGTCCTCCCAATATAGAAGGCACTGCAAGTGCAACAGGTAGCAAAATATACAAGGTCCTTGCTTTTACAATCAGTGTAAAAGTCTAAATTGATTGTAACATCAGAAACATTATGTGTAAATGAGGTACATGTAAAGATGTAATCACAAGCCTTAAAATAATGGTATCTAAAGGTCCCCTTCCTTTCTGACTCAGGTATCACAGAGGTGTTATAGTTCCTATAACATAATTGTCTTTTTAGGGACAAATTATTTCTAAGGTAGAACTTCGGTTCAGAGTCAATGACCTGTCTAACCTCAGGATCTGCTAGTAAAATAGGCAATTTCTTCCACAGCATGTCGCAAACTAGCCCAACATCACTGGAGTATGTGAACGTAGGTCTATTGGTAACACAGTGCTGTCAAGGTGTAGAATTATCACGTCTATGTTCAGCTCTCCTTGAAAACTAAGGTTTACCTTTAGTGCTAATAAGGGCTAAGGCTGTAGTGGCACATTCTTCTATAATAGACTGACTATAACCCCTCTCCACAAAATTTATTTTTAATTGTTCAAAGGCTAACTGTAGATCATCTTTGTTACGTAACTACATTACTCTTAAAAACTGGCCTTTCAAGATATTCTGTGTAACATGGCATGGATGCATACTATTTCTCAGTAACTGAGTGTTCTTTTTACAGGGTTTCTTGTATATACGTGTTGAAATATCATGTCGATCTTGCCTGCATACAGAGATATCTAAGAACTCCAAAGATTTTCTAGAAACCTTATAGATAAACCTCAGAAATCAGTTATATTGTGTCTTTATTTTTGAGAATAACTTTTATCTACAGAAAATTGGTGTAGCTATGGGCACTGAATGTGCTAACAGCTACGTCAACTTGGTCCTTGCAAACTGGGAAAATAGTCTGGTCTTGAACAGTAATATATTTTTTTCCTCTTGGATTATATAGGCATTTTGTGGATGACATATTTATTGTGTGGAAAGATAATGAACAAGAGTTTAAGGCATTTGTTGATTTTCTATACAACACAACTGATTTTTTGAGATTTAGCTATAAAGTCACACAACTGCATCCAGGCGTGTCTCCTAAGCTCGTGACATCCCTTCGGCTGCATGGGCAATTAGCCTCATGGACAAGTTGGAAATTGATTCAAGGGTGGTGAGCTGAGAGGTAACATTGTCTTGAACCCCTTAATCTACTGCTCCTGTAAGCGTATCTGACAGCTATTTAATCATATCTCTCTCCAACCTGGTGAAGTGCAGCATGTAATTCAAAGACCTGACAGCGAAGGTCGATGAATCATAAACATGCTTCCCAAACCTATCCATAGTGGTAGACTCCTTGTTAGGAGGATGGATAGTCTGATTTTCCTCAGCAAGTTCCTTTTTTGTGGCTGCACTATCATGATGGCATCTACAGGGATACCCTTATCTCAATGCTGCTTATCCTTAGGGGCAGAAAGGATACAGTCAGGCCTCTTGGGGATCAGCTTGATGGAGTCAGGAATTTTCCAGGCCCACTGAGTGATCAGTTTAATAAACTTGTCAGCAGGCAGAGAGATCCAAGAGGTAGAGGGCTGAGCATGAAAAGCCTCCAGGTATACTGATTCTGCCAAGGAATGCTGGAGGGAAGTCCAGCCTCCCTTTTGCTTCAGGATTTCCAGGATGTCCCCGAAGGAAACATCAGGAGGTGACCTGGTGGAACCTTTCCCCTCATTGAAATCAGTATCCTCAGTGAAGGACTCTGCATAGGATTCTAAGTGCTTCCTCTTACATTTTTTCTTCAAAGGTACTTCCTCGAGGGGATGTTCCAGGGAAGTATTCGAAGAGGAAACCACCAAGGTGGATCTCTCCTGAGGCTTTTTTGCCTCCTGTCCCAGGGATGAGGCTGGAAGAAGCTCTGTTTGAGGGGATACAGATGTTTGGCCCAACAGGGATGACAAGGACTGGGAGTCCACAATAGACAAGGCCTTCTCCATGATTCAGAAGGCTGACCCCTGTGATGCCTGTGCACTGGCCCAGTAATCAAGGATCCTCAGTCCTCACCACTAACACCAGTGAGGGGCATCCACATTGGGAGGGGTAACACATATTTATTTATTTATTTATTTTATTTTATTTTATTTTATTTTATTTTATTTTACATTTGTTGACTGGGCTAGTCTAACTGGATACATGTCCATTTTCAGTAGAGGCCTGGGGAGAAAAGCTCAGAGAAACTTACAAAATGAGAATACACACACTGTTGGTCACACACAGTAAAGTACAATTTCCCTTAAGAGCACACAGAGCTCATAGTCAGTCTGGGGCTGGTTTCTCCCTTTCTCTCCAGATCCCCAGTAAGACGCCCCACTGGCACAACTATAGGGTATACATTTCAGCCAAGTAGTCAAGCCAAAACCTCCCGTGCCCTCTCTGTCCAACCAGTGCTTCATGTTCTTGCCCAAGTAGCTGACACACACATACTATGAGATTTGGTTTATATACAAACACACAGACACTCCTGGGGAAGGCTGGCACAGGTTCTCCAGATATGCCCCCTCCTGCCAGACTATAAGGTAGTAATCACTGTCACCAACTACTCTTATCAGCTACTAAAAAGGCCCTTACCAAAGGGTGCCCAATTATTGCTGTGCTATATTATTATTCAATTAGTAAGTGTGACAAACAGCAAGGCTTATTTGGAGTGGCTTTCTACAGTATCACTATATACATACAATGTATTCTAGAGCTTAAATTATCTCTACACCAAACAGCCACAGTTGAAATGTTTAAAAATATTTATTAACAAATAATAAAAACACAAGACAATTCTCAGTTTAACACAGTGCTAGTCAAGAGTTCAGAAATTACAGGAAAATGGTTAAAATAATACTGCAGAATAGTCTGACATAAATATAGAAAACAGCTAGTCTAAACTTACTATTTTCTATCTACTTCTTAAGAGAACCACTAAAGTCTAAGATCCTACTTACATACAGACAGAGCGAAGCAAGTGCTGGTGAGTGGTCAGTTCTGAAGACAAATGCAAAATGCTCTGATTCTCTCTCTCTGAGAAAGTCTTAAAAATAATGTATCACTGCTGACTCATTTTAGATTACATCATTCTTCTCTGGTTCCCAGACTAGCAGAAACTCAGAGTTTTAACATAGGTTCATAGGTTCATAGGTTCATACTAGGCTATCTGCCCTAAGGCATTTATAAGCCTAGCCAGAGTGTGTTTGGCTTTCGCCACCCATTTTAAATGAATTTTGCTATGCCCTTTTTCGAGGTTAGTATACTGTGCCTCTGTCTAACAGTGACACAGAAGTGATACCCGGGGTAAACCTACGATCTCCCATCCACACATCAAGATTCCTCTTGAAGAGAGTCAATGAGGGACTCTGCCTAACCTGGACTGGGATTTTATTCCAGAGTGAAGGGAGCCCCTGGGTTATGAATCTGTCCCTCCAGCATGTTCTATTTATTTCAGTGCTGAGGCTCAAGTCTCTCGAGCGCGTAGCTCGATGGGATTTGGATTTTCTGAGGTGCAGCATGTCCATTAATTCCCGGTTGGACATGGCTTTATACGTCAGGCACAGATCGCCTCTGAGCAGGCGGTATACCACTGAGTAGAACTGGAGTTTCTTTAACCGGGCAGCATATGGCATCTGTTTGAGCCCTTTGATCCTCTTGGTGAGGTACCTTTGGGGTCCCTCCAGTTGCTGCAGGTGCCTGGTAAGGTACATCCCAAAAGGGGCATTGTACTCAATCATGGGCCTGATGAGGGATAAGTAAAGAGGCACGATGACCTCCCCTGATCTAGATGTGAATCCCTTCATGATTAGGTGGGCTATATAAAATGTTTTTCTAACCACTTTGGCCACATGGTTTTCAAATGAGAGATTGCTATCAACTTGGGTCCCCAGGTCCCTAATTACTTCTACGATTAATGGATTACCACCTATGTGGTAATTTGTGGACACTTTGTTTTTGCCAAAGGGGATGACTATACACTTTTTGGTGTTCAGCTTGAGGCCATGGCTCTGGCACCAGTTGTCTGTTTCTATGAGGCCCTTTTGTAGGATGCTTGTGTCGGCTGGAGAGTCGATTATGGTGCCTAGTTTGCAGTCATCTGTGAACTTGGTCAGCCACAGTCCTTCCGTGTTGGCCTGTACCTCCGAGAAATATATACCAAACAAGAGAGGACTGAGCCTTGTGGGACGCCACTTGTAACTGATTTGGAGTCTGACATTTCTTTGATCTTGCACCTGGCCAGGAAACTACAGCAATAAAAGACAGTATATATGTAAAATCTAGCAATTAACTCTGGTCTCAAAACAATAGAAGGAATTCCTCAGTCCAGACATTGTGTCTCTGAGCGTTGAGATCAAACAGTCATACAATGCTTGACTTATCAGCTTTCTTCCAGCAGAGTGCACTGTGGTTACATTTTTGAAGTTCAACATTTAACATAGTTTTCTTACATTTAAGAGGACAAACCTGTGAATTATATTCATATTTACAATGACACAGAATTATCTATAAAATTCTATCTAGCTAGGCTGGCAGCCTTCACATATTTATCTTCACATATCCCCCCCTCCCAGAGAACTCAAGCTAGTTTTTTAAGTGACCCCTGAGAAACGTTGCTTGAGAGGGTTAGGTCTATCTGAGTGTACCTTACCCCATTCCCTGTCTTGAGAATCCATCTGCATTGGCATTGCTAATCCCACTGCAGTGCTGCACTGACAAATCATATGCTTGCAATCCTAGGCTCCATCTTAGCAACTTAGCATTTTGCTGGCTGGCTCAGTGTGACCATGTTAGGGGATTGTGATCTGTAACTACAGTGAATTTTCTTCCCTACAGATAAGGCTGAAGTTTCTGCAGTGCCCACACTATGACTAGACATTCCTTTTCTACAGCTGTAAAGCATTCTGCCCTGGGTTGAATCCTATGACTGAGATAAACCACTGGGTGCTCTTCACCCTCTGAAGAAATCTGGCTAAGTACAGCCCCCACCCCATGGTTTGAAGCATCCACTTGCACAACAAATTATTTGCTGTAATCTGGACTGGCTAACGCAGGGGGGTCCTCCCAAAGCTTCTGGAATGCCTGCTCACATGCTGTGGTCCACACTACCTTATCTAGCCTGTTATTCCTTGTCAGGACTGTGAGGGGAGCAGCTATGGTACTATAACTGGGGACAAACTTTCTGTAGTACCCTGCTGTCCCTAAGCATACCCTCACCTGCTTTTTGGTAACAGGTGTAGGCTATGTCTGAATGGCTTTCACTTTGGCATGTTCTGGCCTGATCCTACCACTCCCCAGTCTATGTTCCAGGTAGGAGACCTCTGCCATACCCATCTGACATTTGCTTAGCTTAATGGTCAACCCTGTCCTCTGTGGTCTGCCCAGCACCTCCCTGACATGTTGAAGTTGCTCTTGTCAGGAATGGCTGTAGCTGGCAATATCATCCAGGTAAGCAAGGTCAAACCCTCCTGCTAAGATATGATCTACCAGCCTCTGGAAAGTTGCTGAGGCATTTTCCATCCCAAAGGGCATCTTTGTGAACTCATACAAGCCAAAAGGAGTCATAAAGGCTGACCTCTCTTTAGCACTGGAAGTCAAGGGTACCTGCCAGTAACCCTTGGTAAGATCAGTGGTGGTAAGATACTTAATCCCATCCAGCTGATCTAGGACCTCATCTGTCCTGGGCATGGGGTAAGCATCTGAATCTGTGTGACTATTTAATTTCCTGTAGTCCACACTGAACCTGGTGCTGCCATCCTTCTTTGGCACCAGCACAACTGGGGAGGCCCAGGAACTGTTGGACTTTTAAATTACCCCTAGTTCCAACATCTCCTGTATTTCCTCCCTCAGAGTCTATTTGACTCTCTCATGCACCCTATAAGGGGCCTGCCTAATAGGCCTTTGGGGTTCTGTATCCACCTGGTGCTGCATCAGGTGGGGGCACCCTGGTTTCCCAGTGAACATGTCCCCAAACTCCTGCAACACTGCTTGGATTTCCTGAACCTGGGAAGGAGACAGCTGCTGGAACACTGCTACCCCTTCCACTGAGGTGTCAGTCCGAGCCTCACTGAGGAGATCAGTCACAAGATCTCCCTCAGATTCCTCCTGCAATCCACTGCAAATACTCAGTACAAGGGCCTCCTATCATGGTAAGGTTTCATCATATTAACATGATACAATTTGTGCTCCTGCCTCCTGCCTAGCAGTTCCACCATGTAGTTAACTTTGCTTACCTTTCTTACCACCTTATAGGGTCCCTCCCAAGCTGCTTGCAGCTTGTTGTGTCTGACAGGAATGAGAGCCATTACTTGCTACCCTACAACATACTCTCTAACTTGAGCATTCCTGTCAGACCTCTCAACCTGGAAACATCAAAAACCTGGACAAAGACCTGTAGAAAATAGGTACAAATCTGTATGCTAATTAACATAACATCTGCAGACATAATTATGTAGCCCCACCCACTCCAATGGAATTGTGGGATACCAACCTTTAAATGCAAACTGAAGAACAGACAACCAAAATATGATCATGAAGCACAAAATAAGAAGAACAATAGTGTTTTATTTATATTAATATTTGAATTTGTGCAAAACTAAAATACAATATTCTTTTATAAAAATAACACTGGGTGCGGCTGGGCTTCAGCCTTCTTCATTAAATAACATAAAATATAAACCAGAAGAACAAATTATTTATATTATTAACACAAAACTTTGAACTTGTATAAGTAAAATAAAATAAAATTCTCTTATATAAAAATAAAATTTACTGTCTTGTACTAATCTACTTACTACTACACACATATAAAACAATCAAACAAATTCTAACAAGTACTACACTGACTGGTGTAAACCTAGTAGTAGTAGTGTCTGTTCATCTTAATGCTTGGATGTTTACTATATTAATTCTGCAATATGAATGCATCATCTGAGGCACAATAAAACTACTATCCAGACCACACACACTAACACTGCAACATATATGGATATTGGATGCATTTTCGTGCAAAACAAAATCAGCTAAATACAGCCTGTCAAACAAAAAAGAAAAATGGGAAAAAATCATCAACTAAACATTTTGCCTAACTACCAAAATAATATATCAAACTGCCTGTAAATAAACAATAAATAGCTCAGTGCATGCAATCATTGGACTTCACCTGCAGATCATCTTCATCATACATAGCATCTCAAGACTTGGGGAACCACAGGAGATGAAAATACATGGCTTTGTGACAAACATATCCCTAGGTCTCCTTAGTATTACTTTTCTGCTGCTACAGGGCAAGCGATCACAGCGCATAGAATCATTTAATGCTATGTACAGCAAGCTCAATAATGCCAAATACAACTGAAAATCATATTCCAACCTCCATGCTAATGGCAAAATCATGTATATTTAGCTTAGAAACAACAGTTACTATGTTTTCATTCAGAAATATGTACTGGGGTCTGGAGTAGAAAAAAAAATAAAAAGAGCATCTGCAGCCATTTTTGTCTTAAAAGTCCAAGAAACAGATGCCCTATGCAGACCGTCTCAAAAAACTCCAGCTTTACTCTGTCACATATCACCTACTCAGAGGTGATCTCTGCCTAACATACAAAGCTATGTCAAACCCAGAGCTGTTGGACATGCTCCACTTAAAGAAATCCCAATCCCTCTGAGCTACACGCTGTAGGGACCTATACATTGTCACCACAATAAACAGAACATGCTGGAGGGATAGATTCCTGTCCCAGAGACTTCCCATACTCTGGAACAAACTACCTGTTTACATCAAACAAAGCTCCTCATTAGCACTCTTCAAGAAAAATCTTGATGATTGGATGGGAAATAGGAAATTCACCTCGGGGATCATTTCTGTGGCTCTGCTTGACAGGGGCACAGGAAAATAATTTTCTTGGGTGGCCAAAGCCAGGGTACCTTTTTGGCTAGGCTTATATAGGCCCTGGTACCTACCTATGAACCTATGACACCCACTGAACATAATAGAATAAAGTATATATATTGCTATAGTTTACTTCATATATTAAAATATTATTAATGTTAATGGCTTACTTACTGTACTGGATTCTAAAGTACAACCATAACATAATTTTTTACTACACCATTCTCTGTCATACATTACTAACTACACTATAAACTGTGTATGCATGTATGTATGTGCATGTCTGTGTTTCAAAAATGTTTTATAGTTAAGTTAATATATTATCTACTTCCATTATCTTGATAAATAAAAACCATCATATCAGCAATCATCTCCATTTATCACATTTTTTTTTTGGGGGGGGGGGCTGAGAGATGGTCCAGTCATTTTTAATTTCTTCAAGCTACTAATAATTATTTATAGTGCTACTCAAGAAGACTATGCTGCTCAGGACCCACAAGAAGCCAAACACAGTAAAAGCATATAAGGATAAATCATGAAGATCTTCACAGAATATGCTACCAGCTAGGAAAAGCAACTGGAAGCTTCTCTAGATGGGGAAGAGCCAAATTAAACCTTTAAAGACATAGAATGTCACAGCACACTAATTTCAAAAAGCATAATGACATCACAATCCTTTATTAAACCTTCAAATTAGTAAACCAAACTTTTGTACCTCAAAATATGATGTACCCCTCCAGTCTGGCAGTCTGTTCAATACAGCATAAGTAAAAAGTTTAACTATACTACTATACTCTGTCCCTGAGTGCTACACATGCACCTACCGGATCAGCATCAGCAATGTTCAGCATTAAAGGACAACAGCACTTGTGAGCAAAGAAGAGTGGTGTGAATCAGCTGGACAGATTAAACTTCTTTATGCAATTCTTATGTTTTTATCTGGAGGTGGAGGAGGAGCTGGGGGAAGAAGTAAAATATTTCTTCATGCCTCTGGTCAGCGTTTTGTCGTTGTACCACCACTCTCTGACCTAAGTCTGACTGCTGCTGCTGATGCTGCCTGGTGCCCTGCTACGCCGAAGTCTAAAATGAATGGGACCAGGACCCAGTTATGGTTATGGCTTGCTTGGGGAGGATGGGGTAGCCCTGCCAAATATCACTGACTGTAAGTTGTAACTGTAAATCTCAGACAGACTTCTAATTAAAAATTAAAAAAAACACTGTTGGCTCTGTTGTTGCCACTCCGCTGTAGCCTGTGTAGTCCTAATTCAGTCCCGACCCATCACCCAACCCTCTCTAAACTAACACTAATTGACTGAGTCTAACTCTCCTGCATCCTGCTGTATCAGTCTGTCTGCTCTAATTTGTCCACTTGCCTTTTAAGATAGCTGCTGAGTGCTGCACCTGAAGTTCGAGATGGAGACACACATTGCCGCTGCCCAAACATAAACAACACAAAAGCCAATGAGTCAGCGCACGTGATGACATCAGTGGAAATTGCGGACAAAACATTGTTTAAAAAAAACAGTGAAATAATCAGGAATAAAGGGGGCCAATTGGAAATTCGTGGCACCCCATTATTTATACCTCAAAATCATTAAATGGCAAGGAATTCAGCACAGTTGAGAGGTATGATTCTTGTCATACCCAGACCTTTTTCTGCTGTTGGGCTTCTGACAGGTTCTACTGGGCCAAGCCCATGAGTTCCCTGAGCCTTGTCCTGAGGTTTAGGACATATGCCACAACAGACTCCTTGTGAGATTCACACTCATCTTCCCTCTCATCTTGAATTACATCTAGAGGTCCCCTCACCCTATGGCCATACAGCAACTCAAAGGGTGAAAAACCTGTGGATTCCTGGGGAACCTCTCTGTAAGCAAACAACAGATGGGGCAAATATTTGTCCCACTCCCTCTTACACTGATCTGCAAATGCACATAGCATGGACTTGAGTGTAGAGTTTAACCTCTCAACAAGACCATTAGTCTGGGGATGGTAGGGGGTGGTCTTCAGGTGCTTCACCCCACAGTACTTCCACAGACAAGCCAGCAGGTCTGACATGAAATTGGCACCTCTGTCAGTCAGTATTTCTTTTGGGAAACCTACCCTGCTGAAAATCTCTAACAAAGCATTTGACACCTTTTCTGCCTCAATGGAGGACAAAGCCACTGCCTCAGGGCATCTTGTAGCATAGTCTACTACCACTAGGATATACTTTTTCCCTGTGGAACTTGGGGTACTCAGAGGCTCCACAATATCCATAGCTACTCTCTCAAATGGCTCCTCTATCACAGGCAAAGGCATCAAAGGAGCTCTTACCTTGTCTCCTGCCTTGCCTACCTTTTGGCACTGCTCCCAGGTCCTGCAGTACCCTGTTACATCTCTGGAAATTCCAGGCCAATAGGAGTTCTGCATAATATGCCTCTTTGTACATTTTATGCTCATATGACCTGCTAAGGGAATATCATGGGCTATGACTAGAAGCACCAGATAGTAGGCTCTAGGCACTACCAACTGCTGTATCCTCTCACCTTCTAGCCCTCCCTCAAGGGTCCACTCTCTGTACAGTAACCCTTTGTCCCAGTATATAGATTCCCCCTTCCCTTGAGAATCAGGTGCCTCACTAGCTTCCTGCCTCATGCCTTGCAATGTAGGGTCTGAGAGCTGTGCCTGTCTCAGCGCTCTCTTTGTAATACTTCCCAGCTCCCCTTCCACAGGACGTCTGGCATCCTCTGACAGTGCTGCCTCACTATCAGCCTGGTTACTACTACTCACCTTCTCTAGATTTAACATTTCTTAGATCTTGCACCTGGCCAGGAAACTACAGCAATAAAAGACATTATAGAAAGACATATATGTAAAATCTAGCAATTGGCTCTGGTCTCAAAACAATAGAAGGAATTCCTCAATCCAGACATTATGTCTCCGAGCTTTGAGATCAGTCATACAATGCTTGACTTATCAGCTTTCTTCCAGCAGAGTGCACTGTGGTTAAATTTTTTGAAGTTCAACATTTAACACAGTTTTCTTACATTTAAGAGGACAAGCCTGTGGATTATATTTATATTTACTATGACAGAGAATTATCTACAAAATTCTAGCTAGCTTGGCTGGCAGCCTTCACATATCTTCACACCCCACCCATAGAGGGATGGGAGCCTGGAACTGAAATAGACTCCTTCAGAACCATGGTCCCACCCTGCACTGAGGAAGCCACCTCCAAAGCAAAAGCCTGGGTTGAGCCAATGAACTACTCCAAAACACTGAGGGACATGGAAGCCTCTGAAAGGATGGAAGTCGAACTCTGCCCCTTGGAACCAGCAATGAAGCCTTGATCCTGGGAGGTCTCCAGTTCTGACAAACTGGAGGAACTCAAGGCAATTCTTGGTTCTGGTCTACTAGTCTCATGATGTCCGATTCTGAGAGACTCTTAGTGGATCAAATGGATGGTGCAGAAGGAGACTTAGGCGGTCTGGGTTCCATGAATGGGCTAGGTGGTTGATCCACAAATGGATCAACTGAAGGGAAACACATAGTTATTGGTAAAGTCCTCAAAGTAGTCTGCTTCGGTGCTGACAGAACCTCTGGTACCGAAGCTGCAGGTGTCTGTTCAGCGGCAATGGTTGGTGCTGAATCACTCTTGCCTATCAGTGCCATGGAAACTCTTGACACCATAGGGTGTTTAGACAATTTGGCAGATGGTTCAGAGGAGCTTCTCGGTACCAAATTAGAATGTTTATTAGGTTTAAAAGAGGAGGATGATGAGCTGGCTTTGGTTTTCTGACCTGATATAGCCTCTTCAAAGTCTTTTTTCAACAGACTTTCCAAAATCAACTTGTTTCTCCACTCAGTCAAAGTCCTGGTGGAGAAACCATGGCAGATGGTGCAATCCTCTTGCAAGTGGACAGTGGCAAAATAATACCCACAACAGACATGCCCATCCGAATTCGGCATCTTCCTCTCACACTTTTGGCACCTCTTGAAGCCGGAGGTGCCCTTGGAATACTAATCAGCCATGCCAGATAAAGTAAGGCGTAGCGCTATCACTCACACATACACACACACACACACACACACAAAAGGGAAAAAGGAAATAAAGATTTATTTTATATATATATATATATATATATATATATATATATATATATATATATATATATATATATACATAGAGGTCCACTATGTAATCTCAAAATACTGAAATCCCGAATTTCAGTATTTTGAAAATACATAGCCGAAAGTACAACCACAATACAAAATCCCGAAACCCCATAACCGCGAAATTTTAAATCCTGAACGTACTGTGCACACACATACACACAGCTTCCCCCCACAATCAAATATATAATCCTGCACTACAGATAAATGGGGGGGCAAGCCCCCTGCATCCCCCATGTGGGAGGCTGCACCCCCACACCCCCCCCCATTTAAATATTCTAACTCCAAGATCGCACAGACACACAAAGAAAACTCACACCCACACATTTTACAGTCCCTCACACACACACACATCATAGTCACAACACACACTTACACACACTAAAGCCCCTAACCAACACACTTACACATAGATACTTACATAAACTTCTACCCATCCATTCACACACCGCACCAGCAGAAGCGCAAATTCAACATCTCCAAGCTTCGGGATTTTGAATTTCGTGCTTCTGCGGGTTTCGGAATTTTGTGTTTTCGGCTATGTAATTTCAAAACACTGAGATTCGGGATTTCAGTATTTTGGGATTACATAGTGGACCTATATATATATATATATATATATATATATATATATATATATATATATATATATATATATATTTTTTTTTAATATTTAGCAAGGAAAGAAAGGTACCAACAATGGTAACCATATATTTTTTTTAATATTTAGCAAGGAAAGAAAGGTACCAACAATGGTAACCAGAATTACCTAAAATGTAGAGAAAATAGGAAATAGTACCAGCAATGGTACGTAAGGAACTACCCAAAGGTAGAGGGAAAGAAAGGTACACAGATCACACACATGCCCAGAAAGTAAATAGAGGAGCAGGTAGAAAGTAGAAAACACATAGAGAAAATATGAAGGAAAAATGAGAAAACAGAGAAATATTTTACACTAACTGACTGCCAAAGCTCAAGAGAGGTTGAACGTGCCTGACGCATGAAGTGGTAAACGAGATCTGAGGTAATTCACAGAGGAGCATTATGGGTAGAGCCTAGCTCGAGAGTTTGAAAGGCGCGAGCTGAAGTAAATGGCCAAGTCAGTTCTGAGGCTTGGAACTGAGCCCACAGTCAAGGATTATGTGAAGACTGACATCAGATCACTTATTTATAATAATTAATAAAATGCATGTTACACTTATGCCTCAGTAGTATTGTCTGTTTACATAATGTTTTTTCAAATACAAATTGTTACCTAATTACACTGGAACAGTTGTGATGAGTCTACTGCAGATAGCAGTTATAGCCACACATATTGGTTGCTCACCGTGTTTGCTTGGGCTGGCATTATAACTTAAGCTGTAAAACTACCTTCTTTTGACAGTATATTTGCAAATAACTTATACTTAGTATCCATTAGCTAGTTTTCTATTTCAGATCAACAGTGTGACATCCAAAAGTGCTAGCAGCAGGAAGCACTTCGTGAGGTACTGGCGGTTGGGCACCAACAGATATATATGCTAGTGGAGTTGGCTATCAGACCCCTCTATAAATTTAGCCAACTGTACCAGAAGAATCAGTGGCTGAAGAATTTGGCAGGGAAATCAATATTATGATGCTGGAATATCAGTGACGGGGATGGCCATGTGTGCTATCTGGTGCTGTTGGAAACTACACTGCCATTTGGCAGATAGTTTCACTACTACTCATCTGGACCAGAGATTCTTGGATTATTTTCTACATGCATCACTGCCCCTTTTATCTTCAGGGTTCACTCAAGACAACAAGTCCATACATCACCCTATTTCTTTATCCCGGAGATCCTGGAGACTGTTCACAGGATGGAATGTGGCTTCTTATGTAGTTATACTCTTGCACACAGGCAGATCTGAGCCACAGATGCATATGAGAGTTACCAGGGTAGAGGGTGCTATCAGCTTGGCTGTATTGTCTCTGCCTCTTGAGGCTGAGTCAAAGTCCCCTCAAGGAAGTACATATATTGCTAAAAAGATAAAACTGCACCCAACTTACACAACACAAGTGTTTATAAAAACAAAAAACATAAGCGCTTTCACGACTGCTACTGTCACTTCATCAGACAAGAATAAACATCTATTGCTGCACTTTAAATAGCACATGTAACAATCAATTAATATATAGCAGCTTTGACTCATCTAACCTAGTTAAAAACTTTAAAAGATTTAAGGACATAGCCTAGGAACTAAAGTGCTGAGCAAGTAAAGATATATATATATATATATATATATATATATATATATATATATATATATATATATATATATATATATGTTATATTGTTATTCGGTGAAAGGGACACAACAGACCTTATTATGGATGTATTATTTAATGAAGGAGCTATAAGGAATAGCAACGATCATTTTCTACGTATCCTGAATGTTCATGAGAATCCATTACTTGATATGAACTCCGTTCGCCTGGTGGACTATGAACCTGATGCAAGGAACCAGATGTCTGAATTTTTGAAATACCATAAAGAACTGGAAAACAAAATGTACAAGTTTAAGAGATTGCAATGGCAATGCTTACATTTCCAGGCATCACTTGAGTATAAAATTATCCCTAGGGGACTGAGAATTCTCAACATGCCAAGTTATGGAGACACATATCCTGTGTTACTTTGCAGGTGGCAGGAGTTAAATCTACAATTCAGCTCTAAATATATTGAGCTATTGATCGAGTTCTTTCTACCTATAGAAAATGAACTCAAGACTGAGATCGTTGCCATGGAAAAGAAAATATCTAGTTGTTTCGCTATAGATACAGTGTCCGATAAAATGGAGCAGCTACAAGAAAATATTATGGCATATGAGAACAGATTACAACAAGGCAAACTGAAGAAATTGCACCAAGATAAGAAGGACTTTGAAAATAACAATGTCTTCTCTTGGCCCAGAGAAGGAACGAGAACTATGGCTCAAGAGACTATCAATCGTAGGGATAACCTATCAGAGACTATTTCCTGTATATCTAATGGCATACCCACTACAGGAATACCGATAGTGAAAGACGCTACTCATGTGGCATCTAGCCATAATGATGTTATAGAATCAAACATGAATACAGAATATAATCAAACACATAAAGAGCACTTGAACGAAGCAAGTACCAGTGCAGACCTCAAGAGTGACACACAAGTCGTTTCTCACAGCCAATGACGATAAGATGGGAGTGGGACACATAATGTTTTTTTAGACATTAACAAGAAGGGGGATTTTACTTTAAAAAATCCACTACCCTTCAAAACGCGTTCCAGGAGCCTAACAAGGCAAGGCAAGATTCAAAGGCAGCAGAGTATAGAACGGAATACCCAGCAGATGAAGAGCAGACGAATTTGAGCACAGGTTTGGTTGTTAACATCTCATCATTAACTTTAAGTAAAGAACAGATTGAACTATTGAATAAAGGCTTGTCCTTTATTCCTGCTCAACAGGCATACCAGTTTGAAATGTTAAAAGATCTTAGGCTCCTAAGCAGGAGCCTATCCTTAAAAAATGTCTTTGCAAATACCAATGACTACCATAATAATGATGTCTTTTGATATACTAAACCTAGCATGTTTATCCCAGTTATACATCCTGGGATACAAATGTTTATTAGTGTTTGTGAAACTGGTTTTAGAGAATTGTTTACAAAAGAGACAAATAGTGGCTTCTACAATATGACAAGAAGTGAGAGCAAGGCATTCAATGAATTAAAAAATATGCACTCCATTGAAATTAAACAGGCAGACAAAGGTGGAGGTGTAGTAATATATTTGAAGCAGATGAGAGCATTATTACAGGATGTTAACACATATCAATGTATTTCTAAAGTTGTTGTATTACAGAAAAAGTATCCTTCCTGATTTTTGATTTACTAATGACGAATTTGATTGATGAAAACTTGTTCAAATATTTTAATGTTGAGAACCCGATTATTCCAAGACTTTATGGTTTACCTAAAACACACAAAGATCTTTATGCACCACCCATGAGACCTATAGTCTCAGGTGTGGGGTGGTGCACTGAACCACTTTCTATCTTTGTAGAAGGTACTCTACACACATTGTTAGAGGGGTGCCACACAATCCTCAGGGATATACAAATGTTTTTGGAAAGGCTGCACAATAGGATAATGACCATTGATAGTGACTACATGTTTGTTACTATGGACATTGAATCATTATTCACTTCTATATCAAATATATGGGGCATTGATATGGTCAGGGAATTCCTGACATTAAATAGATGCTTTGATAACAACAAGGTCCAACATATTTGTAGTTTGTTGGACATTATATTAGAAAACAATGTGTTTGTCTTTGAAAATGAATTCTATTTACAGAAAATTGGCGTGGCCATGGGCACTGCCTGTGCCAACAGCTATGCCAATTTGGCTTTAGTAAGTTGGGAACAGCATTTTCTCTTATCAGAACTTAATGCCCTCTCTGAAAATATTTTATGGTACGTCCGATTTGTGGACGATATCTTTCTGCTTTGGAAAGGTAATGTCAATGAACTTGAAAGTCTTGTAGAATATATGCATACCACCACCAACTTCTTAAGATTTACCTACGATCACTCAATGGTTGAAATAAATTTTTTGGATATTGTGGTGAGGAAATCGGAGTTGAATGGACTTGATAGCAGTATATGCAGGAAACCCACTAGGAAAAATGCTCTTCTACATAAAACGAGTATGCACCCGAGACACATTCCTAGAAATAAACTGAAGGGACAGATTTACAGGATCCTCAGATTGCACAACAATGATGAGGGGGCTAAGGGGGCACTTGAAAATGGTAAGCAAGAATTTATATCTAGGGGCTATTCCAAGAGAGAGAGAGAGAGTTTGAAACCACTATAGTTGAGGCATGGACACAAAGAGGAAGTAGATGTAAACCATATTTGAATGATGGACAGAGTGACGTTGTAAATATCTCCACCAGAACTAATGATAAGTTTAGAGTAGTCTTCCAGTATTCAAGTGACATTAATAAATATACTTCTATTATTAAAAGAAACTGACATATTTTGGAGGAGGTTCCAGGACTTTTGGAAAAGATTGGTAATTTTCCATCTTTTTCCTTTAGAAATAATAAGTTCCTGAAACAACACCTCTGCAACAAAGTAAGCGTTAGTATGTGTACTGGTACTTTTCCATGCTGACGTTGTTCTGCATGTCAGTACATTTATAGCAATACCACCTTTGCCCATCCTTTGCGGAAGTTTACTCTTACTTCTAAATGCTATGTTGACTGTAGAACCATGAACTTAATATACTTCTCTTTTTGCCAGAAATGCTATGTATTTTATATAGGCAAAACAAACAGAATGTTCAGGGATAGAATTTTAGAACATGCTAGAGATATTAATAATTGCTAAGCAAACAATGCATTGGCCAATCATGTTAAACAGACTGACTGCACACACTTCTTTGTTTTTTGCCATTCAAGTTGTATATTCAAACATACTTAGAGAACCATACTGAAAGCATAGAGCAAAAATGGATTCTTTATTGAATGCTAAGAGATATTCTGGTTTAAATGGCTTAACATCTTTGAAACCTTTTTTGAAATCTCGACGCCTCAGGCACTGAATTTGTTCTTTATATCCTTAAGCATTTTATATTTTAAATATTTAAGATATATATATATATATATATATATATATATATATATATATATGTGTGTGTGTGTGTATATATATATATATATATATATATATATATATATATGTGTGTGTGTGTGTGTGTGTATAAATATATATATATATATATATATATATATATATATATATATATATATATATATATATACACTTTAGTTCCTAGGCTATGTCTTTAAATCTTTTAAAGCTTTTACCTAAGTTAGATGAGTCAAAGCTGCTATATATTAATTGATTGATACATGTGCTATTTAAAGTGCAGCAGCAGATGTTTATTCTTGTCTGATGAAGCGACAATAGCAGTCATGAAAGCGCTTACATTTTTTGTTTTTGTTTTTATAAACGCTTGTGTTGTGTAAGTTGGGTGCAGTTTTATCTTTTTATTTTTGACTTGTTCTTCTACACCTCTATGTACCCTGAACCATTTTCAGTTCATTATTAGTACTTTATTGCTGCCAGAAATTATGAAAGAGTGGAATTGGAAATGTAAATCTCCTGGTGGCTAGTAATACGTGGTGGTCCATTGCTATACATAATTATTTAAAATATAATTTTGTACTTTTTGTGACATTGTGTTAACTCTCATTTTTCTACTGTAGATATATCTTTGTGTGCATTTTATAGGGATTCTCCATATGTTTTTGATCTGAGCAATCTTGAAAATTACTGGCCTACATAAGCATGAAAAAAGTGACTGCCTGAACGCTGAGTGCTGTTGTAGATTCTTTCTCTTTTTCTCAAGGTTTTCTGAACATGGATGCAGTATATATAAGTTTGGGTGATGCAGTGGATTCCTTATTAGAGGAACCAATTTTTACATTTGCAGAGACGATAATGAATGTTGAACAATCCTTGCCATGAACAAAAATGCAAGATGTTAGTAGGGCCTTAAAATGTTTAATAAGAACGTATGGAGCTGTTTTTATTCATGTTAGTACAAATTATCTAATTTTGAAGGACTCCTTGACTATTAGTAGGGAACTTACATCCCGCCTCCTTAGATAGCATAGCACTAACAGGTATAAATGGTAGTCAGACCCCTCTGTAAATTCAGCAACTGTACCAGCAAGTGTTAGGACATATTTTTCACAAATTACACATAGAAAGGAGAGTCAGGTCAGCATTAGTATAAATATTTTGGGGGTGGGGGGTAAATACTTACATAAAAAATGTCCAATTTTAATAAGTTAAGCAATAACCCATGACTGGGTGTGGATAATGCTGGATTTATCCATGGTTGATGTAGTTTGATCCCTTCAGCATGAACGTACAGTACCATTATATCTGTTATTGTCTAGGTCATATAAATATAGATAAATTCTTCATGATTGGAGACATGCACTTGTTAAACCTGTCTTTAAAGAAAAGGGGAGTACAGCAAACCCAGAGATATACAGACCCATGAATTTACTTTCATGTTGTGAGAACTGGAAAGGTTGGGACTTGAAACCATATATCAGCATGAATGTGCTAAAAATAGATCTATTACCACCATATCAATATAATAACAGCTATAAATGAAAAACTGTGCTGTAATTTAATTTCTGTGGACTTCAGTCTTTGACAGAGTCATATACAAAGCACTGATTAATAAATTACAACAACTAGGTATTGTTGTAATCTTGATAAAATGGATAGCTGCATGGCTTACAAGTAGGGCATGGCAAATATCATACAGCTATTGAAATTTTAGGTTACACTCAGTGCATCTGACAGGGCTCTGTTCTAGGCCCATACTTAATTAGGATGCATCTTCCAGATCTATCCTTTTCATCTGAAGTGTCCTGCAGTCTGTGACCAGATGACTTGTAAATGGGTAAACTGATTACAAGCGTTATAGATGGGGCTTCTCTGCAAAAGAACTTGAGTAAACTGGATGCTTGGGCAGAGGAGAATAATATGATGATAAATACATAAAAACATTAAGCATATGAAATTTGGGAGACATAGATTGAAGGGGAAATATTTAATAGAGCACACAGTGATTAAAACTGTAGATTCATTTAAGGACCTGTGTATATGAGTAGATCCAGCTTTGAAGTGATCTAATCATATCAACCAATTGATTAATGAAAGTTGTATAATTGTAGGTTGCACAAAAAGATTTATAAAGTTTAGAAAATCAGAAATTATTAACTCATTGTTTCTAAGTTAAATTAGACCCAAACTAGAGTTTGAAATAGCAATATGGAAACCTTATATGAAAGCAAGCATAAGTAAATTGGAAAGAGTACAGCAGAAATATACCTAGGGTATCCATGGATATGACTAATTTTAAAAGATTAAAATATCTGAACTTATAAAGTGTCTCCTATATTTAATAGGAGACCTTATTGAGGTAAATATGGCATTTAGAGACAACTACCTCTGGTAATGTTTGGGATCAAAAATTAGTAAGAATCATCAGGCAATATTTGTAGAAGATTATATAGGAATGAGAGATGTACTAATTGGTTCTCTGACAGAGTAGCTGATGCAAGGAATAGACTTCCAAATTATACTAAAGCAAGTACTAATTTAGATATTTTTCAGAGCTTGGACTCTTATTATAGGAATGATAGTTTTGTATATTGGCAAAGAAAGGCATTACTGCTAGTGCCTGAAATATATGTATTCATGTATGTATGTATGTATGTATGTATGTATGTATGTATGTATGTATATATGTATGCCCATGTGGGAGGTGCTGGGTCTTACTCCCTACAAAAATATTTGTTTCAAACTGTTTAATTACTTTCTATGCAGCACGTACCTTTTGAGCTTGTTGAAGTGAGGATGTTCGATGCCAGCAGCAGAAGTCAAGACATCATAGGAGAAATGTCCTGCAGGTGTCATGTGGCTTGAGGTATTAGGAATGTAGAAATCCATTAAGTTATGAAACCATAATTTATGGCACCAGTGACAATGAATGCCTAAATGGGGTCACATCTTATGATCCATGCATAAATACACTGTACACAAATGACTATACAGTGATGCATGATTTTATAGTGCTACACACACACACACACACACACACACACACACACACACACACACACACACACACACACACACACACACAAACACACACGCACACACACAGTGTACTACATGATATTGGTAAATGTACATTTGATGAATGTTTTATTAGAAGGCAGCTAAATAACATACTAGACAAATTCAGCATGCTGTAGAAAACTAAATTTGATGTTACAATCACATTTCTGGTTGCATCCCTACTTATTTACATGTATCACCATAACTGGCTGCTTAAGACTAAACATTTCATCCAGTCACAATGCCTTCAGATTAGCACTGTTTTGACATATATACACTTGGAGAGCACCACCACACACCTTCATTTTAATGTGTTGCAAGGTTTATTCAAAATGTGTGGTGAACTATGTGTCATATGGGTGAATGGCTATTAAATTTAATATGAACATTTAATGTGAACATAGTGATTTGTACCTTACTCTTATGGCTTATGTCTTAGCCTGTACATCTTCCGAATACTTATTTGGCTTCATATTTCATGTTTATTGCATCACTCTAGTACCAACTGGCATGCCATCAACATTTCTGTATCCCATAGCCAGTGCCCACCTTGGTATGCATTCCACTATCGGGCCCATGGTATGCACTTATATGATCATCAACATTCAGGCTACTTACCCTGTTATGCAATTCACAATTATTATGGTACATGTGCAATTATGTGCACCATTCTTTGTGCCTTGTGCATCAGTGCAAGAAAGCATCACATCATTGCAGACTTACCTTAGTTTACATAGCTGAGTGTTTCAAATAAACTGTCTGAATGCAATAAGATTTTTTTGTATTTATTTATGTATGGCAAGTATGTTTGAACTCAGTGAAGATTTATTTACTAAAATTCCCCTGTTTACAGAGCTGGATAACAATGGATAAGAAAATGATGCTAAGAGCAAAACAACACACATTTCCAGCAAGACTGACATACAGAAGAATAAGTGAAGAATATAATAATAAACATAAATAAGCAATGCGTCAAAACTGGCTGATGATTAACCTGAATAAGAGGTATTCTACATCCCTAGCAGGCATGATCAAAGGAATTGGAGTCCAACAAAGAAAAATGTATAGCAACAGCCCTTAAATACATGAAATAACTGTAGTGTATAAAAACAACATTCAGATGGGTGAACAACAGCTACAAGATATGAATAGTGTTCAGACCCTATAGTATCACCTTTTGACAGCAGCACAGCATGCAAGTTGTAAAGCCAGGTGAAGATGGGGTAAGCGACTTGACAGCACTGATATCAGCAGACTGGCCAGGATGAAGTCTGGAAAGCAAAGGGCTTGAACTCAGGACCACTGCTCTGATAACACAGCGTGGCATAGTATGGCATGGGTACTGATACTGATTCATATACTAGGGATTTGGGGGATATTCACACTCCTTAACTCTTAATTGACTCTCAGTGGCATTAACATTGAATCTAGGACTTTGTCAACAAGGTCTGCAAGAGTAGTCACCAAAAATATTCTGGTAGCTGTGAAACTGTGATTTTTTTTTGAGCATAATGAATGGCAAATCATAATATACTATTTTACTCATTATGGAGAAACTGCATGCTCAGGGAGAGTTGTTCATGAGGGGCTTTGGAAGCCAGTCTAGTGAAATATTAACAAATAAGAGATGGCTGTTAGGGCTGTAGCATGGAGGGATGTTGTATGCTATATTAAAAGAGCAACAAACAGTTTCAGAGGTGGTAAAGAAGGGGTAGGTTCAATCAGTGATTTTAATATATTTACTGAGATCTTACTTTCTTGGGAACTCCTGCACCAATATAACAAACAGGGTGTCTGTTATTACCTGACCTGTTTTTCCATGCTGTTGAATGCCCCCCTTTTTGGATATAATGCCTGTCTCAAACTGATGTTTCTTGATCATTAGGCAGCACCTGCCTCTTAATGTAATACTATCCCACGTCATCTCCTCTTCTCACAATTTCAAAACTGCTAGCCACATGGCAGCATATTCTGTTCAGTAGATTCATTATGCATTCTGGCCTAGTTACCAATGAGTAAGTTTAGAAAAAAATATCCTTTTAGATGAAGAAAACAGCTTTATTAAGTTGTTTAAATTGTTGACAAGGATTCTCAAGAACTTAATTTCTCTCGGGATGAAATTTATTTCCTACAATAGGGTGGTGGCTGACTTGTCATGCATCCATTAAATTTCAACTAGCAGTTTTCTTTCTTGAAGGCTGAAACTGAAGTAGAGTGTATCCTTTCTAGGACTCATAAACAGGAGAAAATATCTTAATTAAGCAAGGAGAAGGTGGTCCAATGATCTGGAAACAATGAAGGTGTGTCACCAGACATAGTATGAGTTTGAGGGAGAGGTTAAGCAGACTGATGTTAATTCTCCATGGGGTGGGGATTAAAGATATATGATATTGCAGAGGTGTATATGACTGCTGCAATATCTGGTTGCATAAGTGTACACACCCTTAAACTAATACTTTGTTGAAGCACCTTTTGATTTAACTACAGCACTCAGTCCTCTTGGGTAGGGGTCTATCAGCATGGCACATCTTGACTTGGCAATATTTGCCCACTCTTCCTTGTAAAAGCACTCTAAATCTGTCAGATTGCAAGGGCATCTCTTGTGCACAGCCCTCTTTAGGTCACCCCACAGATTTTCTATTGGATTTAGGTCTGGGCTCTGGCTGAGCCATTCCAATACTTTAATTTTCTTCTGGTGAAGTCATTCTTTTGTTCATTCGGATGTATGCTTGGGATTATCATTGTGTTGAAAGCTGAAATTCCTCTTCATCTTCAGCTTTCTAGCAGATGCCTGAAGGTTTTGGGCCAAAGGTGACTGGTATTTGGAACTGTTCTTAATTCCCTCCACCTTGACTAAAGCCCCTGTCCAGCTGAAGAAAAGCAACCCCAAAGCATGATACTGGCACCAACATGCTTCATTGTGGGGATGGTGTTTTTTTGGTGATGTGAAGTGTTGTTTTTGTGCCAAATGTACCTTTTGGAATCGTGGACCAAAAAGTTCAACCTTGGTCTCATCAGACCATAATACATTTTCCCACATGTTTTTTGGAGTCTTGATGTATTGTTTTGCAAATTTTAGCTGGGCCTGGATGTTTTTCTGTTTAAGAAAAGGTTTCCGTCTTGCAACCATACCCCATAGTCCAGACATATGGAGAATAAGGGAGATTGTTGTCACATGGCGTACACAACCAGTACTTGCTAGAAATTCCTGGAGCTCCTTCAGTGTTGCTATAGGTCTTTTGGCAGCCTCCCTGACCAGTTTTAATCTTGTCCTTTCATCAATTTTGGAGGGATGTCCAGTTCTTTGCAACGTCACTGTTATCCCATATTTTCTCCACTTTTTGATGACTGTCTTCACTGTGTTCCATGGTATATCCAATGCTGTGTAAATTTTTTTGTACCCTTCTCCTGACTGATACCTTTCAACAATGAGGTCCCTTTAGTGCTTTGTAAGCTTTCTGCGAACCATGGCTTTTGCTGTAGCAGGCAACTGAGTAAATGTCAGGAAAATCCTACTAGGACAGCTGAACTTTATTTGGGGTTAATCAGCATCTCTTTAATTGATGGCAGGTGTGTACCCAAGAAGACTGAATGTTGTAATTAAATCAAAAGTTGCTTCAACAAAGTATTAGTTTAAGGATGTGCACACATACGTAACCAGCTTATTGTACATTTTATATTTACTTCCCCTAACAGATTTGTTTGCTTTTCAATTGAATTGTACAGGTTATAGGTCACATTAAATATGGGAAAAGTTTTGAAATGATTTATTGTGGTTTCATTTTTTATATCACAAAAAGCTGTCATTTTAACAGGGGTGTGTAAACTTTTTATATCCACAGTAGGAGCAAGCAGAACATGATATGTTTAGATCTGCCACACAAAAGAAGATAAAGGAGGCATGTACCTAAGTGTTTCACCCAATGCAGAGGGACCTTCAAAGCAAAATATTGATGTTCTGTTATGATGCTTTGAATACTGTATTAGAGCCTTGCTTTTAATTCTGGAGCTGGACTATTGACCCAGGGTAGTATCTAGGGTGGGGAGAAGGGAGTGGCTGCCCCAGGTGCACATTGTTAAGTGGTATGCAAGTGCCTTAAGGATACTGTAACTTCATAAATGAATGCATATGAGGTCAGAGTGCTGTACCAGCATTCATTTATGAAGCTATAATGATACCATGAATGTCAACACTGCATTTGCAGTTGCATTTAGAAGCTTAGCTTTTTTTTCTCCTCCATGTTGTGTTCGAGGGTGGAAAGGTGCGCAGGTCTGGGTATTGCCCAGAGTATCAGATGACTAGCTATGTTTCTGTTTTGGACCAAGAAAGTTACTATCTATCTAAATGAAAAAAAAAAACAGCTGTGATATACTACATTATTTTCAGACTGATCCCATTTCAAACTCCACAGCGGAGATACAGTTCAGAACCTAAAAGTTCATACCAATATAACTGTTTGTTACATTACAGGCGGCCATCTTAGAGATTAATTGATGTGCACTTTTAGGAAAATTAGCACTGACATACTTCATTACTCCTAACACATGGACTCACAATTCAACACAAAACATTTCAGTACAAAAAAAACACAAACTGCATCTGGTATTGTACACATAATTGCTCTGTAAATAAATATTCTAAACACCACTATCACACAGTGCTCATATCAACATATATTTGACTCCAAAAGCACCTGAGAAAATACTGGCTAAAATTCCAGTGCTGGGCAATCTTCTTTATATGACATTAAATTGTTAGCTGCCTTAGTCACGTACTATCATTTGTGTCTGTACTGGTCCTATGAATTTAATAATATCGACACTATTATCTTTTGCAGATGACCAACTATGCATAATATTAATCATGCTTAACTTGTTTTTGGTGAATTTGTCACTGAGTGTTCAAAAAGTTCTCATCTGATCATGCCTCATGAGCTAAAATTAGAAGTTATGTACCTACCATAATGTTCCATGTTAGTTGTCTTCTCTCGCCTTCTTTCTTGCTGGATGGGTTCGGAGCCGATCCTCGGCTCCGACTCGGCACTTGCTTTAGCTCGAGAACTCCTTTTATCAGCTCGAGGCAACCCTATATCCCATGATGCAAGGCGGAACTACCTCAGATCTCGTTTGGCAGCTAACTGACCCTGCTAAAGACTTATCCTAATATAATTAGGAACCATGGTTCCTAAAAGAAGTCCTCATAACAACGCTCCAGAGGAAGCAATCTAATAGGAACTCTCCAAGATCTGTCCAGGCCAGGGGGAAGGAGGGAGGGACGCAAGAAAGAAGGCGAGAAGACAACTAACATGGAACGTTATGGTAGGTACATAACTTCTAAATGTTAAGTTGTCAATCTCGCCTTCATTCTTGCTGGATGGGACCGCGTCCCTAGCACCTGTATCCCGGGTGGCTCAATGGAACAGACTCTTGAGAACAGTGGAACCAAAACTGGCCCTATCTCTGGAGGCCAAATCCAACTTGTAATGAGACACAAAGGTATGAGGCGTGGCCCAAGTAGCTGCTGCACAAATAGTGTCAATGGGAAGTCTATCCTGAAAGGCTACAGAAGTGGATAGACTCCTGGTCGAATGTGCTTTTGGCTTAGAAGATAGTTGTTTGCCTCTTAGAGAGTACACATAGGAAATGGTGGAAGTCAACCATCTAGATAAGGTCACTTTAGATACTGGAAGACCCAACCTGTTTTCTGCATAGGAGACAAACAATTGGTCTGATTTTCTAATTTGTTTAGTCCTATGTAAGTAGTACCTGAGCTGACGATGAACATCCAAAAATGCAGCTTCTGTTCAGCTCTGTCAGAATAGTTAGGAAAGAAAACTGGTAGATCAATAGATTGGTTAATATTGGTTTGAGATACAACCTTGGGAAGAAAGGAAGGGTTAGTTCTGAGCGAAACCCTATCCTTATGAAACACCAGATAAGGTGAACGAATACAGAGGGCCTGAATCTCAGAAACTCTTCTTGCAGAAGTAACAGCCAGCAAAAATATAGTTTTCCACGTCAACAACTTTAAAGAACACGTAGCAGGTGGTTCGAAAGGAGGTAGAATTAGGGATGCCAACATTAAGTTTAGATCCCATTGCGGAGGAGGATGTTTCACAGGCGGTTTTAGGAGAAAAACTCCTCTTAAAAAGGCTTTGCATAACCTATGAGACATGATGTTATTGTCATGCAAGCCAACATGATATTTGGAAATAGCAGCCAGTTGTACTTTGACTGTAGATGACGAAGATCCCGAATGAAAAACCTCCGCCAGGAAATCCAAAACAGAATGTACAGGAGCGGTAAAAGGATCAATATTTCTGGCGTTTGCCCAAATAGAAAAACGTCGCCACTTGCTAGCATAAACAGTTCTAGTGGACGACTTTAAAGAAGACACTAAAATGTCTCTGACTGAGTCAGAAATCATTGGTAGCCTGGCTAGGGAAGGAAGTGGAGCAACCAAGCAGTGAGGTTGAGAGAATGAATGGCCCGGTGCTGCTGACCCGACTGGTGGATCAAAAGATCCGGAACTGGGTCCAGATGCCAGGGCTGCACCAGAAGGTGATGATGTAGAGACGGAAACCAAATTTGTCGAGGCCAATATGGAGCAATGAGGATCAATTTGGCTCTCAAAACGGTGGCTTTCTGAATGACTTGTGGAATCAATGGAAAGGGAGGAAAAGCATAAAGAAGTCCCCGAGGCCAATCCTGGGTTAGAGAGTCTCTCAAGGGTTGGCCTGGAAGAGGAAATAGTGTGAAGTAATCTGGGCACTTGCTGTTTTGAGGGTAGCGAAAAGATCGCAACAAGGGTGCCCCACTTCAGAAAAAATCTGATCCACTACAGATTGATTGAGAGACCACTCGTGAGGCATCAGAATAGATCTGCTTAGCCTGTCCGCCAATAGGTTGGACCTGCCGGGGATGTGCATTGCTATCAGAAACCGCTGAGAAGAGATCGCCCATTGCCAAAGTCTGAGAGCTTCTCGACATAAGGGATAGGACCTGGTTCTGCCCTGTTTGTTGATGTACCAGACCACGGACATGTTGTCCGTCTGTACTGCAATAGTCCCTGTGGGAAGAAAGTAGTCGAGGGCTTGCAACGTTAAAAGCACTGCTCTCATCTCCAGGACATTTATGTGCAGGTGGTATTCTATGGGTTGCCACGTCCCGTGGACCATCCTGCCCTGATAATGCCCCCCCACCCGATCAGAGAGGCATCCGTGGTGACTGTGGCAACTGGAGGAGGGGAACAAAGGGTCGGCCCTGATGAAGAAGAGGGGAAGATATCCACCATCGTAGATGAGCCCTGCAAGACTGTGTCACTAAGATCTCGTGTCTCATGGGCAGATCGTGGTACGACCACTGCGTGAATAACATCCACTGCAGGAGACGCATGTGGAAGCGAGCCAGTGGAAGAAGAACAATGGCTGCAGCCATTAGGCCTAGAACTTTCAAGACAAACCTGGCTTTGACCTTGTTGCTTTGTAACAGAAGCTGAACAAATTTCTGGATGTCCAGAATCCTTTGATCTGTTAGCCTGGCTAACATTTTGACGGTATTTAACTCTGCGCCTATAAAGGTGATAGATTGGCAAGGCAGCAGAGAGGATTTTTGAAATTTACCGAAATTCCTAGACTCTTGCAAAGCTGTAGGGTGTAGTCTCTGGACCGAAGAAGCTGATGCTTGGAGGTGGCGGAGAGGAGCCAGTCGTCCAAATAAGGAAACACCTGGAATCCTCGACGTCTCAGGTGAGCTGTGACCACTGCCATGCATTTGGTGAACACTCTGGGGGCTGAAGTGAGGCCAAAGGGCAGTGCTCTGAATTGGTAATGACTGGCTCCCAGCCGAAAGCGGAGAAACCTTCTGGAGCGTCTGTGAATCTTTATGTGATAGTACGCATCTTGAAGGTCTATAGAGCACATCCAGTTGTCCTTGCCCAGAAAGGGCAGAATGGATTGCAGCGTGACCATCCGGAATCTTGCCTTTCTGACAGACTTGTTTAGTCTGCTTAGGTCTAGTATCGGTCTCCAATCTCCCGTCCTTTTGGGGACCAAAAAGAATCTTGAGTAGAAGCCGGATCCTACTTGGTCTGCCGGCACTGTTTGGATGGCTCTTTTTTCCAGGAGTTTTGAAACTTCCTGTCTTGCCAAATCCCTTTGACCGGGTGAGATGTCTGGAAGGGATTGTAGAGGTACGGAAACCTTTCAAGGGATTTTGTAACCCTCGGATATGATCGACTGTACCCACTTCTCTTGTGATAGGGATTGCCAGGCTACTGGGTACAGCGAAATTCTTCCCCCGACTGCCTCCAAGGGTGGACAGTCGGGCAACACCTCAGGGATGCTGAAAGGGCTTCTCAGGAAGAGACTCCCTGTTGCCCTGGTTCTGAGGACCCCCCCTGCCTCTAGGGCGGCGTCTATTATTGTTACCCCTCTGCCTCTGGGGTAAACTGACCACGTGTGTCCGTGTAGCTCCTTGGGCTTGACGGAACCAGATCTTGCCCTTCTGACCCTTGGGATATGGTCTAGAAGGAGTGGAAAACTGGACTCCAACGGCAGAAAGAGTTTTACCGTCCTGTTCACATCTGGTCAAAGTATCCTTCACCTGAGGTCCGAACAAAGCCGAACCGTCAAAGGGGTGTTGGTGAAGGACGCCTTAAAGGGGTCCGCAAAATTACACAGCCGCATCCAGGCTTGGCGTCTAAGAGCAACACCTGTGCCTGCGGCCCTGCTCGCTCCATCGGCTGCATAAGATATGAGCCGCATGGAGGAGTTAGATATAGAATTCAGGATAGCAAGCTGAGAGGCAATCTTTTCCTGAGCCCCAGCAGCCGAAGGATCCTGGACTACTTCTCCCAGTTCCTTGAGAATATCTCGTTGAAGCCTGGTGAAGTGACAAAGGTAATTCAGCGAACGCATAGCAAAGGTCGCTGAAGAAAACATCCGCTTTCCATACCTGTCCATGGTCCTAGAATCCTTATTAGGAGGATGGACAGGTACTGAAGGATCCGCCAGTTCCTTCTTAGTGGCCGCCGCCACCACCATAGCATCCACAGAGACACTTTGGACAGGAACTGTTTGTCTGAAGGGGCCGTGATGAACTTGGATGGTCTGACAGCCTGGAAGATCTCGAAGATCGGCTCCGATGGCTCCGCTCCGACAAAAGGGGAGACCCCGGAGCCGAGTGAATACTTAGTATCGAAGGGGACCGGGATCTCTTACGGGTCGGAGCCATCGGAGCCGAAGTCCCTTGAACCCCAGATGGAGCCGAGGATCTCTCGGCTCCGATGCTGGATAAAGTGTCGGCTCCAGCCGGAGCCGACAAGGCCACAGTAGTCAGGGTATCGGAGCCGGCCGGCACCGAACCCACTACTCTAGCAGAAGAAGTATCGGCTCCAGCCGAGCGATATCGGCTCCGACGGAGCCAGAGCCACCGGAGGAGGCTTGGACACTGTAGCCTGAGCCTTCGGTGGCTTAAGAGGTTTTCCTGCCCCTGGCTTAGGAGGAGAACCTTCAGGTTTTAATAAACCTCGGAGGATTAATTTGTTCCTCCTTTCCTGCAGGACTCTCTGGCTAAAAGCATGACACAACGCACAGGAGTCCTGCAGGTGCAAAGGCCCCAGGCAATACACACAAGAAGTGTGACCGTCTGTCAGGGACATTTTCTGACAGCACTGGTCACACTTCTTGAAGCCTGAGACCTTGCCTTCCCTAGACATCCTAAAAAGGATAGACACAAACAGTCCCCACAAACACACAACTTAATCCCTACACAGACACACAGGAAGGGAATAACTTGGGAACTAGGCCTGACTAAAACTTTAAACTGAAAAACTATTTTAAAAGTTTAAAAGGAAGGAATAGGGTGGGCTGTAACTAAGTACAGGCTAATCTAACACTAAAGGGAAAAAATAAACCCCTAACTAAACTTTTTCTTCTTTAACAAGAAAAAACTTACCTCAGCTGGCAAAGGAGACCTCTTTCGCTAAGCGGCAAACGAGATCTGGGGTAGTTCCGCCTTGCATCATGGGATATAGGGTTGCCTCGAGCTGGTAAAAGGAGTTCTCGAGCTAAAGCAAGTGCCGAGTCGGAGCCGAGGATCGGCTCCGAACCCATCCAGCAAGAATGAAGGCGAGATTGACAACTTAACATCATTTGATTTTCAGAAAGAGGGAGTAACAAAATTATAATACATTTTCTGTTAGTAGACCTTAAAAGGACTGTCATCAGTTACTAAAAGATAAGGAAGCAGCTGTCGTGGCAGTCTTGATATATGAATGGGAATGGAAAAATGAAAATCAGACACAGCATAACAGAAGTGTAAATCAATGCCAGATTTAAATCATAAGATTATAAATGGTACATCCCTACCATTTGGTAATTGTAAATAAAAATTCTGAAAACCTTTTTGTACAATATAGTACTTTATTTTAAATTAGAACATGAATCTGTGCCACTAAGTAAATACGTGTAATAGTTTTTGCAAAAATGTCACAACTTCAACAGCAGAATTAGAGGATGCCTTTTATCTCTGTTTTTTATATCTGTCTGGTTGTGGAGTTTATAGATTTAAAAGATGGCACAATATGGATGTGCACTTCACATTACGTTCACAGCAATCGTAAGAAAATATATGCAGTTTTATGATGTTTGCTAATAGTTGTGTTTAAAAACGATACAGTTTACGGTAGGATTCAACCCTGAGTAGATCCGCTGAAAGGGTTTGTACCATTCTTTCTGTGGTTTTCTTCATATTACTTGCAGTCTCAACAGCTTGATCCAAACTAGAAGCCACATCTACATTCTGTAAAACACAGAAAATATTTTAATATTATTAGGTACAGTTGAAGTGAAGACAGGACAGAATAACATTCATTCTCTTTGTACTGTTAAAATACTCTACAGCTATAACAGCTTTGAGGGTCTCTGCCTACTCCTGCAAATTACCTGTCGTTTCCTTTTATTTCCCTAAAGTACGACCCATAACAGAAGTGTACATAGATTCTATTCCACTTACTGAATGCTGTTACTAAATAGGTGTCACCAGACAAGTTCAAGCAGTTGAGATATATGTTAGGTTTTGTCACACTGAAGTGAACACAATGTGTTCAGTAACCTTGTGTGTTGTTCTTTCTTGAGTTTATCCTGACATTATGTAGGTGAAAGAAAAAAATATATTTTTCATTGTCAAATGTTTGGTTGCAGGCTCTGTGTCTGTGATTATATCACATATATGATATTATATTTAAGATTCCAGTATGTCTCCTTTACCTGGAAAGGTTATGTTGCACTCTCTAGGTAATGCAATTGCTGGAAAAATATATTTTAGTAAGGAGTAGAAAATCTCAGCATGTTCTCACTCATTAAACAGGAAAACTCACTGAAAGATGCCCTGGCCTAAAATGTCAATGTGACTCTGGTTTATATTTAAGTAAGTGGGGGGGGGGGGGTAGTAGCAGTGGCTGTTCCAGGTTCTTTTTCTTGCCAGGGGACAATAGAGCCTCATTAGCTAGTTTGTGGTGCATGTAGTGCAAGTGGGGAAAAAACGTCATACTAAGAAACTGCAAAATACATGATACATGGTAACAACTCACCCATAATTCACTTTTAAAAATGAAAGACCATTTCCCCTAAAACATGTGAATATCATAGCTTTACAAATCCTGACAATATTACAACACAGAAAACTACTTAATTTGTCATACTCAAGGATTATATTTTGGATAAAGTGTTGGTATGCTGTAGTATAATAAGTCAAGGTTGTAGCTACCAATACAACAAAGGAGGGAAATACCATGTGCAAAGACATGAGTACCTCAGTTTGTTTGTGTCTTTCGGCTTTTCCTGGTTAGGGCCGCCTCAGCGGAACTCCGGTTCGCTAATAATTGGCAGTTGATTTTTACGTACCAGCTTGCCAAAAGGAGAAAAATATCATTACCCCTAATTAAAAAACAGAAAGTCAGACTTTTGCCCTATGCTGTATAGTAAGGAAAATATTTTTAAAACAAATACAGCAGATTTTGCCAGCATCCAACATAAACCCAAATCAACCTACTGTTGGCACTGGTGAATAGCAAAGTAATTTTTATATGTGTTATAAATTCTTTGAAGTAGAGCAAGATTTATCATTTAACAGTTTCTGGATTGCAATAATAGTTTGTCTTATCTGATGGATGGATGGTACACCCAGAAGTCCAGCACTGCCATAATGCTATATTCCCCTGCAGTGTCGGTATTAGAAAAATTAATCCAAGTACCTAATGTGAGACTAGAACCTACAGCCTTGGCTACCATACATAAGTGTACTACATGTTGAATTACTACTAAGATTGCAAATAATTACATTAGTTTCCTAGCTGCCTCAAAAGAACACAGCACTGATAAAAGACAAAAAATGTACCAAGCAAATACAGTAACATAAACTGCCTAGTACACTATTTATGGTTTGCTGAAATAACACCAATAGAAAATTTAGATCTGAATGTTTTGGGGTAGCACCCTACTTCTTAACTTATTTGGTCAAATATTCTGGACAAACCAAAAATAATGGGGGGAGGGTGAAGAGATAAATTGGGAACAATTTTTAAACGTTGCTCTAATTCACTTAAAAAATTAATAGAACAACAAAATTTGCATCAGTATTCATTTCTGAATGGGACTTTCAAGATGGCTGCACACTGATCCACAGCTAATTTCACTTCTCCCAGTGTGAAAAAAGAAACTGAGGGAACAGAGGCTGATAACTCTGCCAGATTTAGCAAATTCAGTTACTGGCCAGTCAATACACTCACTGGATACCAGCAAAGAAAAAACAATTTGACAGCCAGAAAGAAAATCAACTTAAAAAAATGAAGAGCAAACGCTGACTGGGAAGAATCCTGCAGCTTTTCACCAAGAAAAAGGTCAAGCTACAGGTTTGCTGCAAGACATGGCTTCCAGTAATCTAGAGGAGAAATAAATTAAATGTGCTCAGAGATGGTTAAAATAAATGAAACATTGAAGGAGTATATCAACTCAAATAACAGAGGACTGGAAAATAGAAGGACCTTTAAATATTTACTCAGATGAACTGATAAAACTGCAAAAAATAGATGATGAATGAAGAAAAGGCTCACTGAGTATGAAACTGCTCAAGAAGAGCTGTTTCAAAAATGGTAGAGTTAGAAGACATTGCACACAGGGAAAACTTGAAATTTTATGCAGTACCAGAGAAAATGGAAAAAGGCTATTAATTTAAATGAAAGCACAAATAAACAACTGAACTGGTATTACACAGCAGGACTTGTTAATTGAAAGGGGATATCATTTGTATGCTCCAAACCTGGCTGTAAGAAAACAGCCAAGACCTGTATTAGTAAAGTTGAAATCATACCAGCAGAAAGAGTTGATTCTCACAAAATTGTGGCAGAATGTCAAAGTTTTAAAAATTGGAGACAGCAGTGTTTGTAGAAAATGAGTATTCACTGTACACCTGGCAGAAGAGAAGAAAATTTATCCCAGCAATCAGGGAATGTTGAGAAGCAGGTGTGAGATTCAGGCTGTTCTATCCAGCTGTCTTCTGAATATTTTTTCCTGGAAGATCAATATAATTTTTGATGCAGAATAGGCTAAGGAGGAAATACAAAAGTTAGTCCTACAAAAAGTGAGCCAACAAACAGAAGGGGAAAATACTTCTCATTCTTCTGATAATAAAGCTTATAAAGATACTTTGACAGTGAAAATTTTTCCAATATTCTAAAAGAAAATGTTTGAGAGACAGAAAAAAAGCACAGGAGTTGACTGGAAGAATTGGAAGTTGCTTGGGTTTGGGATTGGGAGAGGGAGATAAACAAGAGGAATACCAGCAACACTGAAATTAGTGAATAAATGTTTAGATTATAAAACACCAATTGGATTTGTGAAACATGGCTTTGCAAGAAAAAGTGGAAAGATTGGACTTTGGTTGATTCTGTTAAAATTGTGAGGGGCTGAAAAGTGTATACCCCACTTCATGTCATTGGTGTTTGGAAGGACACTAAAAAGAAGTGAAGAGGAAAAAAAGTAACTGTAAGTAAAAAAAAAATGTTCTTAACAGTATTTGTGTGGGACAAGTTTTTGTGTAAGCAAGTAAATAAAATAGCACTGAATGTAATGAAACGTTTTCCTTTAGTAAATAAATGTTCAGTTTAAGAAGCATGTAACTGAGGGCAGATGCACAGTGTATTATTGGCTTTCCATGGTGACAAAAATGATAATAAATCAAGTTCACTTTTTAAGGCAAAAAGTTAATGTTTTCTGAAAACATACAAGCTCGTTTTCATATCTGGTAAAGGAATAAAGATAAAATAAGAACAGACTGCAATTAGTGTAAGTAAGAGCATAGACTGTAACATCCATTCCATCCATACTAAACCTCTTTTCCCATTTTGCACATGTGGTTGGAGTGTGACTTCAACAGAGACAATCATCTTCATCCAAAGTTTACACTGCTAGGTGGCTAGCCCTGCCATGATAGTTGATCCGTCCACTGACTCACACATACAGTTGCACCTATGTCCAATTTAGAGTGTCCAATCCACCTACTGTATGTCTTTGGAATGTGGGAGAAATCTGGAACACCCAGAGGAAACCCATACTAACCTCAGGGAGGATATGCAGACTCCACACAGAAGGCACCCCACCTGAGAACTGAACCGGAGCAACTCTTGCTGTGTGGCAACAATGGTAACTGGTGCACCACTGTGGCCACCCAATAGATAATAATAATAATAATAATATAATAATAATAATAATAATAGGCTGACTGCAAGGAGGACATTCAGACACCACAAAGAAGGCACCCCAGCTGAGAATCAAACCAGAGAACCTCTTGCTGCGAGGTGACAATGATAAGTGATGCACCACTATGGCTGCCCAATAAATAATAATAATAATAATAATAATAATAATAGTAATAATAATAATAATAATAACAATAATAATAAATAATAGGCTGTAACATGGATAACCTTAATTTTAGGTTAGATTTTGCTAGTGTGTAGCTATCAATTTGGGACAACTGTTTCTATAAGGAAGATTAAACTTCATTATTAGAAGATGTTAATAGGTTATGGGGGATGTTCTCAGGTGTGTTTTTTTGACAATTTTCATCAAAACAAAAAGTCTTATAAAATGTGAAATAGGTTCACATGAAGATGACAAACAAAAACATTATTTGTTTCAAAAAAAGCACTGGAAGACACTATATTAATGGAAAACTCCTCACTAGAACTAAAAAATGTTTTTTTTCACTCTATCTTTGTTTCCTAACCTATTTTAACACCTTAAAATCCCTCTAAGTGCTTTATTTGTAATTTTAGCCTGTTTCCCACAACATGGCCACCAATGGGGCTTGATATATCAACATAATCTTGTTCTTTGTCAGCCCTTTCTCTTTCCCATGATACTTTATATGACTCATGCCAGACATGAGGAAGTTACTTTGAATTCCCATGCCATTGACATATAATGGGATTTGGAAGGGTCACTGTAATTTTCTTTAATTTCTGTAAAAGGACTGCTTCTTTTCTGTCTCTAATCACCCTCATTTATGTTTGGCTCAGACCTTGGTTTACACTATACTTAGACGTTATCCAGCTACAACCAGAAAAGTAACTAAATTGCAGGCCTTTATTCAGGGTTTTCTTCTGTAGTCTGAGGAATTGATTCTGCAAGTGTCTCTCAGTGCAGTGACCATTTTAACACCTCTGCAGTAGTGTGGGGGAAGGGGACTCTCAATTCTTCCTGAACTACAAAAGAAAACACTGGACAAAGACCTGAAGTTTAGTTACTTTTCTGGCTGTAGCTGGATAATTTCTAAATATACTGTAATCCAATGTCTGAGCCAAACATACAGTAAATGAGGGTGATTAGAGACGTAAAAGAAGCAGTCCTTTAACAGAAGGTAAAGAAAATAACAGTGAACCTCCCAAATCCCATTGTATGTTAATGGTATGGGAATTCAAAGTTACTTCCTTATGTCTGGCATGCGTCATGCAAAGTATTATGGGAAAGAGGAAGGGTTGACGAGTACAAGTTCTCATTGCTACATCAAGCCCCATTGGTAGCCATGTTCTGGAAAACATGCTAAAATTACAAATAAAGCACTTAGAGTTATTTTGAGGTGTTAAAATAGGTCAGGAAATAAAGATAGAGTAAAAAAAAAACAGTTTTTTTTATTTCTAGGGTGGAGTTTTCATTTAAACTACTGGACCTGCTTATGGAAATAGACATTTAAAAAATGCTGTCATATATAATAGGTGGGAATAATATGTTATATCATAATGGCTACACTAAACATATTATTTTGGAATGTGAATGGCCTCACAGGCATGGATGCAAAAGAAAGCATATTGAATTATATTAAGAACTGCAGAGTGTGAATAGCAATCCTGCAGGAGACACACTTGGAAAGAAATGAGCATGTGAATTTGATAAAGAAAGGATTTCAGAAGGGATATTCAGCAGAGTATCAGAGACAAAGGAAAATTTAATACTTATACTGATTGCTAGAGGAGCTTCATTAGTAATAGAAGAGGGGGGGGAGAAAAGAATGGTACATTTGTGATAGGAAGGGAATACTGGAAAGGGAGGAGGATTGCTCTGCCATGTATTTACATATGACCTAAAACTGCTATTATATAGGTTCATAGGTAGGTACTAGGCTATCTTCCCGACGGCATTTATAAGCCTAGCCAGAGTGTGTCGGCTTTCGCTGCCCCATTGATTAATTAACTGAGCCTCTGTCAAGCAGAGCCAATTAAGTGATCCCAGGGGAGTATTTTCTGTTACCCATCCACTCGTAAAGGCTTCTCTTGTGAGGGGCTCTGCCTAATGCAGTTAGGAATTTTGTTCCAAAGCATGGGGAAATCTCTGTGACAGGAATCTATCCCTCCAGCATGTTATGCAGCTTAAAAAAAATTTGGAAGAATAATCAGCTTTCAGCAGGGAATATTACTTATAAGTGGGGACTAGAATTTGATTTGCAATAGTGAGGATGTATCTGTGGAACCTAGAAGGGACCATGTAACAAAAGAGGGTAGATTTCTTCAGAAATTAATGAAAATATTTGGTACTGAAGATGTGAATTCAGTAGTAGGAACTCAGAGGGATAATTTACATATTATTCCTCAAGGTACATAACTGGCCTAGACTGCACAGAAATTATATTTCTCACAAGCATGTGTATTTAATTGAAAACGTTGCCATACATTTAATAACTATTTCAGATCAAGCACCAATAACAACTAAGATAAAAATGCAGGGTGATGAAATAAAAATGAGACACTGACTCTTCCCCACGTATCTGTTAAAATGAGAGGAATTTAAGGAATGGGTAATAGAAATTATTTAGGAGTTATTAGGGAAGATAAAAATTTCTTCAGCAGTTATAGATAGCGAGTGGGAAAATATGAAAGTGTAGTTTAATAGTAAGTTAAAAATAAAAGAAAAAAGGAGATACAGTTAAGAAATAACAGGAATTATTCAGAGATGCTGACAAATCTTAAAATAATATAGAGTAAGTGAAATCTCACAGAACAAGAAGAGGCACAATTCCTGAGTGCCAAACAGAAAATATGAGAATATCTGGATATTATGCATGAGTTTAGCAAGATTGCTGTTAAGCAATAGTTTTTTTGATAATAACTCCAGAACACAAAAACTTTTAGCACAAAGACTTAGGCAGCATAAAGTGGAAAGAGTCATAACAAGAAAAATAACCAGTGATCTTGTAGAGGTATTAGAGATATTTTGGATATTTTATGAAAATTTGTATAAAGCAGAGAGATGTGGAAATTAAGAAAGAGCACAAATGAAAATATTTATGGAAGACTTAACTATGCTAAGGTATGACGTAGATGAGGTTCAACAATTAACAGTTAAGATAGGAGGAGATGAGATAAAAACAATGATGTACAATCAATCTTCAGGAACGTATTCCGCAATAGATGGTATTCCTATGGAAGTTTGGAAGCTAGAAAGGAAAAAAGTGATAAAGATCTGGAAAGTTTCATTTAACTGTGGTTTAAAAGGAATGGAATCTCCAGCATCTTGGAAGAAAGATGCAGTGGCTGTTATACCTAAAGACAGTAAAGACTCATCAGATCCAGCTTCATATAGGCCCATATTAAAATTTCAAACCATGATTATAAAGTGTTTCTGTCTAGAATAGCTAAAAGAATGACAGTATTGCCAGCATTGATAGATATGCAACAATGTGGTTTTGTGGAGGTTAAACAAACATTTGGCAATAATAGAACAATGATGACTCATAGGGAATCAGAGTGTATGAAAACACCATTGTTACTGATGGGCCTTGATGCAGATAAAGCAGTTGACAGAGTAAGCTGGGATTTTATGAGTAGGGCAATTGAAGTATCTGTTTTCCTTAATACAATAATAAGGTTAATTAGGAGGATATATGAGGATCATAGGCAAAAATTAAACTGGAAAGGTTGCTGTCTGACAAGTGTGTCTGAACAGAGGAACCAAGCAGGAGTGTCCTCTTTCCTCTTTGTTTTTTGCTTTAATTTATAGCCATTGGCAAAGAAAATGGACGACTCAGAAATTCAAGGATATAATTGGTATGGTAATCAAGAAAAGTTGGCTTTATTTGCAGACACTATTATTTTATACCTGATAAAATCAGAAAAGGACATCACAGTGTTCTGGAACATCTTGAGACAGTTTCACGTCTTTTCAAGATATAAAATTAATGAAGATAAAACAAAGGCTATAGCTGTTCCCTATGTATCCACACATGAATTGGTCTAGCAATACCCATATTTATGGGACACTATAAAATGAAGTATTCAGGAGTATGGATTAAAAAGGATTCAGTTATAGTAGCTAAAGATATGCAGGAAGAGACTAAACAAAAGATAATACAAAAAAAGAACTAGAGAAAATGGAAGTTCTTGTTTATGGGTATGGATAGCAAGATACAAGAAGTGAAAATGTTTTAGTCCCATTAATTTTATATGCAGATTAGACATATTTTTATCAACCAGAGGAGAAGTTTTGGGCAGTAATTAATAAAGAGTTGAAGGATTTTATCTGGGACAGGAAAGGGGCAAGGGCAAGTGGGATATGTTGATCCTTCTTATGGAACAAGGTGGATTAGGATTACCTCATTTGAAGGGATATTTTCAAAAGCCAGTGAGAAGAAAAACAAATCCAAATGGAACAACCACTTTATTCATGTTGAGCGCTTTCCTCTCCACTAAAGAGACTTCAGCAGAACAATATGCACACAACACCCAGCCATTTATATACCCTCCCCAATTATTCAATCAACCTTCAATTAAAACTAAAGAAACAATATTAAAAAACACACATTAATTGTCAAAACAAATTCAACACTAATACAGTTGATTTACTCCATATCATATTCCATCTACAGACTTAAAATTCTCTATATAAATAGCAATAAAAACATCTTAAAAATAAGAAAATGTAAACACTGAATTCTACACAGTAATAAATTAGTTCAGTTAGCCTAAGATGTGGTCCATTTTTATAACATTAGATATACTTATCATTTCACTGACGCCTGGATACTGAGAGGCATTTAAATACAATTGCCACCTCAGTTCCAGTACATCCAAATAAACATCCAATATACCTCCCTGCTCATCTTTAAGTAATTGTTGAACCACCAAAATTTTAAATTGGTGGCCCTGATGTTACTGCGTGTGTCTGCGTGTGTCCATACAGGGCACTGGTGATTCTACAGTGCCTAATGTCCCACAAATGCTCACCAATCCTGACTTTAAATTTCCTAGTTGTTTTGTCTATATAAAATATTTGACAGTTTTCACACCTGGCCATATAAATGACATTACAGCTATTACAATTATAGTGCCCTTGGATGTTAATAACCTTCCCATTAATTCTGAACTTTTCCTTAGTCTCAAATATAAACAGACAATATACACAAGCATTACATTTGTAATTACCAATCTTTCTATTAGTTTTTCCATCCTTTTTCACAGCCTCCAAGATGTTCTTTAGGGATCTATCCTTCCTAAACACAAATTAGGGCCCTTTCCAACCTTATGTGTGATATTACCATCAAACTGTAAGATCTCCCAATTCGCTTTAATAACCTCAGTGATGGTATTTGCCACCCCATTATAAGTAATGATCAAGGTTGAACTTGGGTTGACTTTATTATTTACCCTTCTACTGGATCCCAAAAATCTGTTGCCTATAATAGGCCTATATGTACCTTGTTCACGCTTATTCAACATTTCAACCCTGACCTCATTTAAAAATCCCTCTGGGTACCCTCTTTGCCTGAACATCTGTATGATAAATTCTATTTCCAACAGGAAATCATCATGCAAACTAACCATTCTGGCAGCCCGCACCAACTGACCTTTAACAACTGACTTCTTTTGATGGTGCTGGTGCCAGCTACCATAATCCAAATAGGAATTAGAAAAAGTCATCTTCCTATGAATTCTGGTAATAAACCTCTTGTTTAACTGGTCAATTTCCAATTCCACATCTAAATAACTGATCTTTTTCTTATTGTATTCATATGTAAATTTAAAAAATTATACAGTTCCATTAATCCACACAAGGAACTCATTCAGACTTTCCTCAGTACCCTTCCAAATAAGGAAAAGATCATCCAGGAATCTAGTGAAATGCACTATATGGGACATATGCGAGGTTTTCATTAAATACTCCTGTTCCCAATAGGACATAATCAGGTTGGCAAATATGGGGGTGAAAGCCGACCCCATTTCCACCCCCTTTGTTTGTTTGTAATATTGCCCTTTGAAACATATGTAGTTGTTCTTTAATACAACCTCCAATAGTGCACCAAATTTATTCACCTCATCCTGATGAAAAATATTAGTTTTATTAAGCTGCTGTTCCAACCAGCATAAACCTTCCTCATGAGGGATCACAGAAAAAAGATTAACAACATCAATGGTTACCAGAATTAACTCAGGTTCTACATCAATCCCATTTAGTTTATTCAAAAACTCCCAAGAGTCCTTACTGATGTAATTAAAGATGCCCAAACTTTTCTGCATATTTTGATCTAAATATTTACTAATGAAACAGGTCTTTGACCTTTTACCATCTACAATGGGCCTAAATTTTGGATTTCTTAGGCCCTTGTGGATTTTTGGTATCCCAAAAATATTGGACACCCTGAGATGATCATTTTTCATATAGTAATATTCATTTTCATCGATCTGGGCCTGGTCCAACATGTCGTCCAACAATAAATCTATCTTCATATAGGACACTTTAATTTCACATAAAGAGCTTTCCTCATATGCTTCATCCAACAATAATGAATTCATCCCATCTAAATAGTCAACCCTATCCATTATGACCACTCCACTACTCACTGACCAAATCCATCAGCAACTGTTGCTCTTCATCAGTCATATTGGATCCCAAATTGCCCTGACCTCTTTCATTTTTACCATATATCCTCCTTATATCTCTCACAAATTTTCTCAAATAAGTTAATAGTTTTGTTTAAAGGAGGATTAAAGGTACTAGGCCTCTTACAAGTGTCTCCAGGGTGATACACTAATTCATTCCCTTGATTAAACCAAACCTTTATGTTCAGTTTTCTGGTGTAACATTTCAAATCAATAATAGACTCCACCATATTACCTACTCTACATGGTACAAAAGTGAAACCTTTTGCCATTAAATCAGCATGTCTATTGTTGAATGATGACTGGGAATAATTATAAATTTTATTTTAAAATCACCCTTGTTGTTAAGAATTACAACAGTCTCTAATTTAGTTTCAATAATTTGCTGCTCGTCCAAACATTGAATCAAAATTTCCAAGTCAGACCCCCCATTTGTGTCACACATGCTTGTATTACCTACTTGGTTGACCATGCAATCATTTAACCAACCATCAGTCTCTTCAAATACATTATACATAACTGATGGGTACTTTTCCATATTCAGGTAATCATTATTTGCTAAACAAACATTATTTTCATTGTCACCATTATTAGGCCTGGACTGGGAACAAATATTAACATTGCAAACATCATGATTACTTAAATTCATCACTTCTGACTCAACCTCACTAAAACAATGAATTGATAAGTCCGCCAATGAAAGCAAAGTCCATTTCCCTCCATTCTTAAAACCGGACCATTCATCATACCCAACGTTGAAGTTCAAACAGCCCGAATCACCATCACTACGATAAAACACATTTAACATACTATTTTCATTGGTGTCACTATACTCGACATCACATAATTGCCTTGCCCCCAGAGCAACTTCATCTCCACAGTCACAGTCATAAGACGATGTAAAATTAGTTTCGGCAACACTTACTGGAGTTCCAGATGCATAGTCACTTACTGGTAGCAGGGGCGGCCTGTCTAGGTATTCCTGGATCTGAAACTCTTCAGTCTCACCCCCCGTCCTCTGAAATCCTGTCGGCCTTTACTGGAAAAAGAGAAAGATGATGTTGAAGTGGCTGCCTTGTCTTTGAGCCTGTCAGACCGCCTAACCACATCGTCCACGTTAACCTCTGATTGTGATTGCTGATGCTGCTCCCTTTCATGATTTCTGGCATTTTGCATCACTTCCTTTTCCTGGTTTGCCGCATTGCCAGACACTGCTTACCATTGTCATGGTGACCTAATGATAGTGGGTAAACAACATCCTTGTTGTATTCATCCATATCCCTCTTTATTTTGTTTGTTTTTCACGAATAAATTTATTGCATATACTATTAACCTGAAAATACAGGTTATTATATGCAACCTGATTCCGGTTGAACTCAACGTCATTTTTAATGGATTTATCCAGTTCATCTAGCTCTTTTACCATGTGCTCCAACTTAATCTGATTGTATTTTACCATCAATTTCATTAAGTCGATTCCTGCTCTATCAAATAAAAGGTGCACCTCATTCAAAAAGTCTCTATTGTTACTGACTCCATTTGGATACCTCCACAGCCTCAAACCGCAAAGTACTTGTGACATTTCAATATTCCTGGTTAAATATGCATTCTCCAATTGTAGCTTTTTAAATGATGTCAGATCCTTTTCAAAACACTTAAGTCTCTCGTACACATTAGAAATCCCTTGAACACGCAAGTTCTCCATACTGCTACCCACATAGAACTGGAACCTATTTTCTTTCCATACATTGTCATTAACATTAAGACACGGATTATGACCACTGTGTCTTTCATCATTGTTATCATTTCCATCATTTGTTGTTTGATTAACTTGAGTGTTGATTTGGTCAGGAAATACTGAATTATAATTTTCCACAAACACAGGAGTTGGCTGGGTGAGGGGAAGACCAAGACTCCCAAATATACCACCAACATTGGATTGCTTGTCCATCAAAGTTTTAATCTGAGATGTACGAACCACTAACTGTTCATTAATTTGTTGCAGTAGTTTAGCAATGTCACCATTCGAAGTAAGTTCTTCCATCCTGTTGCCAAAAATAAAACAGCCAAAAAGACAAGAAAAAAAGAATAAATCCAAAAGCCAGAGAGAAGAAAAACAAATCCAAATAGGACAACCACTTTATTTGAGTTGAGTGCTTTCCTCTCCACTAAAGAGACTTCATAAGAACAATATGCACACAATGCCCAGCCATTTATATATCCTCCCCAATTAATCAATCAACCTTCAATTAAAACTAAAGAAACAATTTAGATTAAAAAACACACATTAATTGTCAAAACAAATTCAACACTAATACAGTTGATTTACTCTGATCATATTCCATCTACAGACTTAAAATTCTCTATATAAATAGCAATAAAAAACATCTTAAAAATATGAAAATGTAATCACTGAATTCTGCACAGTAATAAATTAGTTCAGTTAGCCTAAGATGTGGTCCATTTTTAAAACGCTAGATATACTTATCATTTCATTGATGCCTGGATATTGAGAGGCATTTAAATATAATTGCCACCTCAGTTCCAGTACATCCAAATGAACATCCAGTATACCTCCCTGCTCATCTTTAAGTAATTGTTGAACCACCAAAAATTTAAATTGGTGGCCCTGATGTTACTGCGTGTGTCTATACAGGGCTCTAATGATTCTACAGTGCCTAATGTCCCCCAAATGCTCACCAATCCTGACTTTAAATTTCCTAGATGTTTTGCCTATATAAAATATGGGACAGTTTCCACACCTGGCCATATAAATGACATTACAGCTATTACAATTATAATAATTGAAGGGATATTTTAGAGCAGGTCTATAGTAGATCACCGAATGCTTAAAATAGCAAACGGTGATTAACTGACCCTATGTAAGCAAAAGCTTACAATGTCAATGTGTCAGAACAGCGATTTTTTTTCCAACAAAAAGTAAATAAATAAAAAACAATTTCAAACATTACATTACGAGGGGGGCTTCACCCCCCCCATACCCTACTTAAATATACCAACTCCGAGAACGCACTACAGTGCCAAAAATGGCAAATTACCAAAGCGGCCAAGCAAATTCTGTCCCAGGGAAAGAATTTGCTTAACCATCACTTCGATATTTTGCGTTTTCAGCCTTTTAAGTTCGACCAAGACGCATTCGAAAGAATGCGTCTTCAGTCTTTTAATATAGACCCTTTAGAGTTACATATTTAAAGCTCATATATATAACACAAGCATAAGCTATGATTCAAAGTGAAAAGGGATGATGATGAATCAGAGGAGAAATTCAAGAAATAAGGGGAGAGTGGAATTTTGGATGCAGACCTTTAACAAGAATAACAACAGCCACTCAGACTATTATACCCATAAAGTAACAAGTTTCACTGTTTGTAGGAAAGAAGGAAGGGGTAGCTAGATGACAAGATGATTTACTTTGATTTATATTTTGCTGTTTTAACTTTAATTTTCAATGTTTGTTGTTAGAAAGGGATAGGATTTAGACAGTCAAGTTCTAGCCATCCCAAGGGGCCTAGTCAGACCGCAAAGAGGACAATCCAGAGTTTCTCTAAACAATCCTATCTTGGTTTGTGATTTATTGATCTTTACTGTTTAAAAGAAGTGCGACTGTAAGTGACAGTAAGCAGAAGCTACTGCGTGTAGGAATTACAGCTTTTGTCTGACTTTCAGAACTTGTACGGTCAAAAAAACATTACTGTACTTTAGTATTTAGTTGTATATTGCTTGTGTGATTTTTGTCATATAAGTCGATTTAAGTTCTCTTTGAATTCTGTGGTTACTGATTCTAATTATTCTTTTCTTTTATAATATTTTATTTGTTTGAAGCTGAATATGGATTCCTTAAATGAGTATGCTATTAATTATTTGCTAAAACTCAAATATCTTGTACAGTGTAATAAATGCTATGCATATTTAAAGGTAACACCTGATAACACTGGTGATCTGTGTTCCTCATGTCAAAAGTTGGATTTGCTTACTATTATTAGAAGTAAATCTAGACTTACTGATAATTGCACTGGTGCAAATGGCACGGCTTGGAGAACTGTTGTTACACATATTAATGACCAGACTGGTGAGCTAAATAATGTTAGGCAAAGAGCAAACAGAACACATTTAGGAAATGATGTGTCTGTTGTCTGTAATGATCATTCAACCTCTATGAAACAAGATGATGTCCCTGACAACTTTGGAATTCTGGATGAAAGTATTCAGCAATCTGAGAATATGGAGTGTTTAGAAGGAAAGAAAAAAAGAAAGAAAGGAAGAAGCTCACAACAAATAACAAGGAAGAAAAAGAAACTGATTAATGTCTGTAAACAGAATACGTCCTAAGAAGGACATTGATTTGTTATGTAACACGAGGATTACAGGAAATAACATTTTTCTATCAGAAAACTTTCAGTCCACAGAAAAGGGAATAATTTTTCCAGAAGAGAAGGTAGAATAAAGTGGCAAGGGGGAGGTTAAAAAGAAGAAATCAAAATTTAACGTGGAAGGATTGAAAAACTTTACTGTAAGAAAAAAGAAGAGAAAGACAGATGGTGATTACATGGTTCAAACTGTGGATAATCAAAGCCAGCAGGATGAAAATGAATCTGCCACATAACACAAGCACTCTGGTCACTCCACGGCAGGTACAAATATGACACAGTCATTGTGCACGCTGGTGTGAACGACCTGAGACGTACCTCCCTGGACTACATGAAAAGAGACATAGAGGAGTTCTCTGATTATGTAGCCCAGGCAGGTATGACCCTGACCCTGAGCAGTATCCTTCCTTCACCAAGAATGATGCCACAATATAGAGACAAGATGATCAGCTTTAACAATTGGCTTAATGTCTGGTGTCATTCAAAGGGGATCCAGTGTCTGTCTGCCTGGGATGACATGCTTGACAAGCCACGCTGCTTCGCAAGGGATGGCTTGCACCTGTCACCCATGGGATTCCGGATATTGGCTATGGCTGTGGCCACCCCCATAGAGCCTTTTTAGGCAAGGCTCAAATTCTAAACCTACCACCCTAGAAAATGAAACTGAGGGTAATGCTGCTCAATGCCAGAAGTCTAAATCTCAAAATGCACGCACTCGAGGCCCTTCTCAGTATGGAGAACATCGATGTCTGTGCTGTAACTGAAACCTGGTTCAAGGCTCCTGAGAGCACCCCGGCACTATTAGGTTTTACCTCATATCATGCGTTCCAGCCCCAAAACCCGGACCACACCACAAAAGGAGGGGGTGTATCCATATTCATAAAGGATACCCACACCTCCAGGTTGGTGGCAACGCAAGCTTCAGAAACCATCCAGGTGCAACTAACCATAGGCAAAACTGCTCTACAAATTGTAGCATGCTACAGGCCACCCTCTCAAACTCAGGAACCCCACACAGCCTTCCTGAAGACACTGGAGGGTATAAATGTATCTCCAAACACCATCATATTGGGTGACTTCAACTACCCGAATATAGACTGGGAACATTACTCAAGCCCTAACTTTCTAGCCCAATGGTTCCTGGAGTTCATAAATTCAAATGCCATGGAACAGCTAGTCACTGTTCCCATGAGAGGAGAAAATATACTAGATCTCATTATCACAAACATGGGGACAAAATGCTCCAAACCTGAAGTATATCCCTCATTGGTGAGATCTGATTATAAACTAATCTCACTGGAAATCCACATCCCGCCCCCACCCCAAACAAAAAAGACCACAGTGAAGAACTTCTCTAAAGCAAACTTCACACTACTCAAGACTGGTGTGGTATCCTTCAAGGCCCCTGAGCCAGTGGAAACCACAACCCAAGCTGCGGAAGCCCTTACAAATGCCTTCTATGAACACCTCCAGGACTGCATGGATCAGGCAATCCCAAATAAAACCAAGACTCTTTCCACAAAGGGCAAACGTCCAGTCTGGTGGACCCCAGCCATTAACAAACTTTACAATAAGAGGAGAAAGTTATTACATGATAGAACAAAATCCATAAAAGGGAAGTCACCCCTGATCATTATTAGTAAAAAAATACGAGCACTCATAAAATCAACTAAGGCCAATTTTGAGAGAAAAATTGCCATGGATTCAAAGGACAATCATAAGGCCTTTTTCAGCTATGTTAGGAACCTGGGTGGAAACTCCCAGATATGCTCAGAATTAGTCCAAAATGATACAAAAATCACTGAACCCACAGACATTGCCAACATACTGGCAGACGGGTTCAGTGCAAACTTCACTGCCCTCTCCCCCCCTAAAGGAGAGATAACTATCCCAGCAGAGTGTAGCCTCCCAGCCATCTCAAATGCGCAGGTGAAAGCTGCTCTCTCTAATGCTAAAAACACAGCATCAATGGGACTGGATGGTGTCCCCGGCTGTGTGCTACACGAGCTAAATGAGGAATTAAACCCGCACATAAGGCAGCTGTTTAATCTCAGCCTTACCACAGGATACGTGCCCAAGGAGTGGTGTACGGCAACTGTGGTCCCACTCCACAAAGGCGGTGCCTCTACGGACCCTGGTAATTACCGCCCCATAAGCTTAAAAAGTCTAGTCTGCAAAGCTATGGAGAGGATCATAATGGAGCTCATAAACAAAGATATAGGGGACTTGCAGACATTGGACCCGACCCAGTTTGGCTTCTTCAAGGGCAGATCATGCCTTTTGAACTTGGTCAACTTCTTTGAAACAGTCACCAAGGCCATTGATGAGGGAAAGGCAGTCCATACAGCCTACCTTGACCTTGCAAAGGCCTTTGACACAATACCCCACTCGGGTATTGTAGAAAAACTTACCAGCTTAAATGTAAACCCATATGTCACAAGATGGGTTGCAAACTGGCTTAAGGACAGAACCCACAGGGTTAGAGTTGCTGGCGCTATGTCAGACTCCAAGCCGGTCACAAGCGGTGTCCCACAGGGCTCGGTCCTTGGCCCCCTATTGTTCTGCATCTACTTCTCAGAAGTACAGGCCAACATGGGAGGACTTTGGCTGACAAAGTTTGTAGACGACTGCAAACTGGGCGCCATAGTGGAAAGTGCATCGGACACGGATATCCTTCAGAAGGGACTCACAGAAACAGATAGCTGGTGCCAGAGCCATGGCCTGAAGTTAAACGCCAAAAAATGTATAGTCATACCCTTCGGGAAAAACAAGGTAACCCCAAGCTACCATATAGGTGGCAATCCACTAAGCACAGAAGAGGTTATCAGGGACCTGGGGACCTAGGTTGACAGTGGCCTTTCTTTGACACTCACGTTGCTAAAGTGGTTAGAAAGACCTTCTACATTGCCCACCTGATCATGAAGGGATTCACATCCAGATCTAGTGAGGTCATTGTTCCCCTGTACTCTTCACTTATCAGACCAATGATCGAGTACAATGCCCCATTCGGGATGTATCGCACCCGACATCTGCAGCAATTGGAGAGACCCCAAAAGTTCCTCACCAAAAGGATAAAGGGACTCCAAAATCTGTCATATGCTGCCAGATTGAAGAAACTCCAACTCTATTCAGTTGCATACCATCTGCTCAGAGGTGACATGTGCCTGACATACAAGGCCATGTCCAACCCGGAATTAATGGACATGCTCCACCTCAAAAAATCCAAATCCACCAAAACCACTAGAGCAAGTGACTTAAACCTTAGCATGGATATAAATAGGATGTGCTGGAGGGATAGATTTATCACTCAGAGACTCCCTATGCTGTGGAATAAAATCCTGGTCCATGTGAGGCAGAGCACCTTGTTGGCTCTGTTCAAGAGAAATCTTGACCTGTGGATGGGAGATCGTAGGTTTATCCCGGGAATCATCTCTGTGTCACTGCTGGACAGAGGCACAACAAACTAATGGGCACAGTATTTTTTCATATAAGGGGTGGCGTAAGCCACAAAAATTTGGGCTAGGCTTATAAATGCCTTAGGGCAGATAGCCTAGCATAAACCTATGAACCTATGAACCTATGCTTGCAGATTTAATATGCAATGAAAACAGTGGGACTAATAAGATCAATGGTGATGAAGCTCATTCCTTTGTAACAATTGATATAGCTAATGTTACTGTATTAGTAGAAATTGAAGATTCTTCAGATCTGGTCAGAAAAGATATTCTTGTAATTGGAGATTCAATTGTTAGAGGAATGATACTTATATTTGCAGAGAAGATAATGAACACTGAATAGTGTTATGCTTGCCAGGAGCAAAACTATAAAATGTGAGACAATCCTTGGAATGCCTTAATGTAAGTAAGTACAGATCTGTTTTTATTCATGACAGTACAAATGATCTCATCCGCAAGGACTCTCTGACTGTTATTACGGACCTTACAGCCCTCTTAGATAGTATAGCTTGTACTGATGTTAGGACATACTTTTCACAAATCACATATAGAAAGGATAACCAGGTCACCATGAATGAAAAGAGTTTTGGGGGTAAATACCTACATGGAAAAAATGTCCTGTTTAAAAAAATGGAAATGTGTACAAGAGCATCCAAGCCTAGTTTTGGGCACATAAGTCTTCAAACAGAATGGTGTGCATTTGCCAGTATCAGGGAAGAGAATTTTTGCAGCAGATATTTTACAATATTTGACAAATGCTAGACAGGATTTTTGCCAGGTTGAAAATTTAACAGTTCACAGATAGAAACGTTTGATGCATCTCTGATAGTTGTTAATGCTAGGAGCGTTAATAATAAAGTTTTTTTAATTTGAAAATTTGCTATGTTCCCACAAGAGTGATGTTATTATTTGTGAAACATAGTTAAAGAACAATGACTGGAAACCAGTTATGTTAGGGTATAAATGTTTTTACTGCAAAAGACATTCTAACAAAAATATCAGGTGGAGGTGTTATGATAGGGATTAAAGATAGCTAGGAGACCTATGATTATTACATCTTCAGTGATAACACCAATACTATAGACTGTGTAACTGTGACAATAAAGACAAACCTGGAACATAACTGTTGGAGTTATATAGACCACAAAAATCATATACATTTCTTTCTTGAAACACAGGAGTGAAGAATAATATTAGCTGGGGACTTAAATTTACCAGAAACAGACTGGAATGAGACCGATTCAACAGCATTAGTAAGGAAATTATTCACTACATATATTCAGGAACAACAATTGTTTCAGATTGTAAAAAAAAACAGTAGGGAATGGGACATACTAGAACATTGTCTACATTGTTTGTGTTCCTAAATAAATTACTGTTGCTACCACTGTTGATGTGCAGTGCTCATGGGGTTATAAAGCTTAATTTGTTACTAGATAATTCTGCCAAACTGAAATCTAAATCAATGCATAGAATGTTAATTACAGATTATATGGAAGCAAACAGTCACTTTGTAAAATTAACTGGAGTGATGTGTTCAGTGGAAAAACTGCAGATATAATGTAGAAAGTTTTGAAAGAGAAATTGTTTCAGTGCAAAAAATAAAAAAAAATGTTTAACATCAGGATCTAGGCATACAACATCAGGAGGATATATTTACATAAGGACAAGATACCTGATTAAGGTGAGAGACAAAAAAATATAATAAATGGAAGAGAGGTTGAATTACAACTTTGAAAACTGAAATAAACAAGCTGCACAAACAAATTAAGCATAGTGTGAGACAAAATCAAGAAAATTGTGAAGAAAAATTATATAACGATGTTGAGCATAATAGTAAATCTTTTTATAGATACATAAGATGTAAAGACATACAAATTGATAAACTGTGTGCAGATTCAAAAATTTATTCTTAGGCACAACAGATTACATATTTACAAAATCTTGTGCAAAACAGTTTGGCTCCACAAAGGGGGTGATATGTTGTCCTAGTGATATCCAGGTAACCTCAGACACTGGAATCAAATTAGATTATACTGAAAAACTGTGCAAACTGGATCCAAATGAAGCACAAGGAGGGGGTGGAATTAGTAATAATGACATGAGAATGCTTCAACAAGAAGTTACAGTACCATTATATCTATTACTCACTAAGTCATATAAATATGGGGAGATTCCTCAAGATTGGAGACATGAGCGTATTAAACTTATCTTTAAGGGAAAGGGGAGTATGACAAACCCAGAGTCATATGGACCCTTAAGTCTACTTTCATGTTGTGGAAAAATAATGGAGAAGGTAATATTGGATAAGTTATTGTCAGAATGGATAGGTTGGGACTTGAAACCATATATCAGCATACATATGTTGAAAATAGATCTATTACCACCTGTAACATGATATTCTATAATAATATAACAACACCGATGAATGAAAATTTGTGTTGCAGTGTAATTTATATAGATTTAACTTCAGCATTTGACAGGGTCATACACAAAACACTGATCAATAAATTAGAATAACTAGATATTGATGTACTCTTGGTAAGTTGGATAGCTGCATGGCTTACAAATAGCAAGTGGCAAGTATCATACAGCAATTGGAGAGGTGAAATTCTTGGTTACAGTCAGGGTGTCCCACAGGGCTATGTCCTAGGCCCTTGCTTGTTTAAATTGTATCTTTCAGACCTAACTTTTTCATCTGAGGTATTCTATAGTCTATAAGGAGACGACCTGAAACTGGGTAAACTGATTACATGTGTTACAGATAAGACATGTCTGCAAAAAAAACTGACTAAATTGACCATTTGGGCACAGGAGAATAATATGCTGATAAATACATACAAAATTAACCATATGAGATTTGGGAAACATAAATTGAAACGTGAATATTTAATATAGCACATAGTGATTGAAACTGTAGACTCATTTAAAGACCTGGGTATATGGGTAGATCCAGCCATGAGTTTTTTTTCCTAATCATATCAACCAATTCGGTTAATGATAGCTATAGAACTATAGGTTGTATAAAAATATTTATAAAGTCTAGGAAATCAGAAATTATGAAGTCATTGTTTGTTAGTTACATAAGACCCAAATATGAGTATGGAATAACAATATTGAAACCTTATAAGAAAACAAGCATGAGTAAACTGGAAAGAGTACAGCGGAAATATACCAAGGGCATCCATGGATGTGAAAATTTAAGTTATTATGAAAGACTAAAATATCTGAACTTGCACAGTGTCTCTTTTAGATATCTAAGAGGAGATCTTATTCCGGTATATAGGTCATTTAGAGACAACTACCTTTGGGAATGTTTGGGGTTATCAAAATGTTGTACAGAATCATTTGACAACCTGTGTAGGAGATTCTATAGGAATGAGAAGTGTATTAAGTGGTACTCTGAGAGAACAGCTGATGCATGGAACAGACTATCAAATTACATTAAAGCAAGTACCAGTTTAGATATTTTTAAGAACAGCTTGGACACTTATTATGGGAACAAGTGTTTTGGTATATTGGCAGGCTAGAAGGGCATTAATGCCCATGCTTGAAATATGTGTATGTATATATGTAAAAAAGTATGTAGGTATGTAAAAAATATTCTAATGACTAAGCCACCACAAGAATGGAGAAAGAATATTGTATTGATAGAGGTGACTGCAATTAAGGGTACAGAGAATAGGCATGAGGGAGCTGGAATTTACTGGAGAAAAATGGCAAAGGAACAAAGGTAATGGGACCAAACAGCTACAGTGGGAAAGGTAACAGAATGGAAAAAGCCAAGAAGACATTGAGCCTACAGTACAGAGACTGCCTTCCCTATCGGGGATTGAGATTTTGAGTATAGGTAGAGTTTTTAATTGAATCTAGAGCAGAAGATGCTGTTAAAAATGGATAATTACGAGGGCATATAAAATAATGCATTATAATTATAGGAATCAGAGGAGGTTGGAAAAGATTGAGAAGAGAGATTGGATAAGCAATTCACAGGAAAATAATGGGACATATGCATGGCTCCCAAATATTAAACAAAGTTTGGAAGATTTAGGATTTTTGCTTGGAAGTATTTGCATATGTATTTTTATACCCCAAGCAGACTCCAAATAATTTTTCCTCAGGGAAAGCAGATGGCAAATGTCAAATGTGTGATGGGGAAGAAAGAAGAAACTAGTAACATATCTTTAGGGAGTGTTATGATTGGCAAACTTTAAAAATTCCCTACAGAGTACTATGTGAGAAAAATTGGGTGAGCAAATGGGTGCAACTAAGGGAATGATTTTTTGAGCCGGATACAGGATCTGAATTAATGCCTTGTTAAGTTTAATTCTGGTGGCCGCCAAAAAGGCAATTACTAGAAAGTGAAAATCAAAGCCTAAACCAACTGTACTCAAAGTATTGTATAGTGTAACAGACAGAAAAAAATGAAAGTGAAATATTTAGTAAAGGATACAAGCAAATTCCATATAATAAATGGAAATCATGGGAACAATATACATGCAGAATAATATTTTGGAGGAGGAGTGAGATTTATGGGAAAGCAGGAATTGATCAATTTGTGTAATGTTGAATTGATGATAAATATACAAAATAATACATGTGATATATAATGTTTGCAACTTGAAATATGTTAATATGGTTTGTTTTCTTTTATACAAATGTCTGTTTGCCTATATCTTCAGTGAGAATTCAATAAATGTGTTAAAAATAAAAAATATACATTTTTGAAGAATAAGAAGTATAAAACGCTAATGACTGAGATTAATGACTGACTGTAATCATGATTGATTTACCAGAAAATCCAAAATGTTATAAGGGACTGGACAAACATCTGAAGCAAAATGAGGAAATTTCTGCAAATATAGGGGCAGTTAAGACTTACGGGTTGCACCCAAAATGGAATGTCTGGTCACAATAATCAATTCCTAGTTTCAATATTTTTTTTGGATGTGCAGTATTTTAAATAATTCAGTTATAATATTCTCAGTGTTATTGCAACTATCTATGAACAAGTCTCAACAGAAGAATATAAGAATCTGCTTTTTTTCATGGCTGAGAATTAAAACTACACATCCTTAAATACTTACGTTAAGGCTTTTTCATTTTCATACTGTTTAGCATTGTTTGATATTCCCATAACATCCATAGTACCAGCAAGCAAAATAATTAAAGAAACTGCAACCACACACAGCTTTTCTTCTTCAAAATATGGAAAGCTATATTGCCTCTCATAAGGTAGAAGTAATGGGAAGATTTGGAACATTTATTGACAAGCAGCAATGGAGGTCACAGCATGGTTAAAATGTTATTTCATACTTGTTTTACCACATACACAGTTTTTCAATCATTAGAGACTCTCAGGAGAAACAACTCAATTTGTAAATGTCCAAGGCCCAAGATGAGCATGCCGAGCAATCTCTCCCATAAAACAAAACATAGGCAACTCCAGTCAATGTCAAGCAATTAAGCAGTACAGGCAGAACAACTTTACAACATCATTAATACCATACCATCCATAACATCAACAAGCAACAGCTTTAAGGAAACTACAGTCATACTCAACCTTTTATCTTCAAAATGAGGAATAATACTCTATATCTTGTACAATGAGGAGCAGATGACGAAAATGTGACAAGTTCACTAAAAACTAGGAAGGTGTTTGATACTCCCAGTTTTTCTTTACTTGCCAGAACATTTGCTTGATTCCAACATAAAATTTTCTTTGTAAACTATTTATGACAAAAAAGTAACACAGCAGCTGCAATATATTGTGTTTTACTACACATCCAGCTCTGTAAAAACACATTAGACACTTGAGAGCAAGTTGAAAATGTCCAGGAGCCCAATTATTCTTATATTATCTCCTAGCATCTGTAGTAAGCCACAAACAACTTTAGCCTTTCTCAGTTATTATTACTTCATTCATTCTACCTATTAGATAGCTAATTGTTTGATCATTGAACCCCCCCCCACACACACACACACACACCTATTAATTACAGACACATGTATGACTGTACACCTCAGATACATACTTGAGATCAAGTGAATGAACCCATTTATTAATAACGCACTAGAAATATATCTGACCTTGTTGATGTCATAAACATTCATTGCAATTCCCTTCCGCTCTCTAAACTTTTTAGTTTAGAATCAGAAGCAAGGTAAAAAAGCAAAAACAGTTTTTAAACATTTCTTTTACATACTCAGAAAGTTGATATAACAACAAGCTTTACATTATTAGGATATAAAATTAGAAAAACATATGGTTGACATTTAGTGACTAATTCACAACAAGTTGCCAGAAGCCACAAATTTTACAAAGAACAGACCAATATATCTTTCAATTTCTATGCTTAAAAATTCTGGACTTAATAAGTAATTTAATGTCTCAAGCCATCAAGCCAGTTAACTTTTCCTTTTTGTGCAAAGCTCCCTGACTGTGTGATAGAATTGCTCTGTAAATTGAAGTACTTTGCGGCACCTTGGCATAGCTTCAGCTGTCATAGTAATTTAATGTATGTTGCATTTGAAATCCTTTTTAACACTAACTGTATATCCTACATTCAATAGCTGTACATCACTGGGACATTTCTGGTATCCCCCACTCCTCCCCATATTTCTCTGTAGTCATCATCTAGTGTGTCCTTTCCAAAGTAGTGTTTTTTTTAATATTTGTTAACTGTTAGTCATCTATTAAACGGAAACTATTCCTGAAATTTAACCAGTGGCTTTCAGCCGATCCCATGGCTCTGTAACTACAACTCCAGTTACCAGCAGTATTTTCCTATCTCGGGAGACTACTTACAGTCATCAAACAACAGTTGCAGTCTAATACTTTGCACCTGTTGTTTTGTATTTTCTCCCTCTAGTTTATGTTTAGCAGCTAATACCTTACCACTCAGTCTCAGCAGCTTACATTTTCTCTTAGTTTAGTACATACTGATTGTTTTTTGAAGATTGCTGCAAACAGGGTCCAGGTCCAATCTGCTCCATTCTCCTTTGCTTCACTTGAGCTCACTCCACTCCTCAACCCTAACCCCATTCCTACCCACACCCACTTCAATTACAATTATGCATTCAAAAGTTTCTCCCCTAATTACTCCCTGACCAATCCCAATCCATCTTCCATTTTCTATTAACAATCCTCCACCTAACAATACTAGCTCTTATAGGACAAATTATTTAGATAATAGCCACACACACACACACACACACACACACACACTCCAACTTAATGTTCTTCTTTATTATTACTTTATCTTAAACACCACAAAATGTCAAAACTAAAAATTATTACTAGCCTCACCATATTCACGTCTGCAGCCCTAATACTATGAACACATACTACTTCCCTCAAACACTCACAAATCAACTTAGCCCCAAAGTCACCCACTCTTCTGACTCACTATGAAAAACATGGCAATAGCTTTTCAAAAATATCACCTAGCCTAAGTGAGCCAAACATTCTAAACTTTTCTAAGCAAAAAAATCTATCTTCCTCCATAGATCCCATTTCACAATTTTATCATACATTACTTTTGTGTAAAACACCTACAACAACCAATACTCCCCTCATCTCCTCAACCTAATTCAATGTGGTGACATCCACTCCAGTCCTGGACCCCCTCAGTACTTCTCCTGTTCTCAATCTCATCTCTCAAAAAATCTGTTACTAGTCACCTAAAACAGACATATCATTTGCAACAAAATAACCAGATTTCATTCCTGGCTAACACAATACTGCTCAGATATATTAGCTGTTACTGAAACCTGGTTAAAACCGCACATCAAAGACACCAAAATTCTGCCACCAGGATTTAACAATCTAAGAACTGATAGAATCAATAAAAAAGATGCAGGAGTAGCCTTAATTTATCCTAGTAGATATATAATTCTACCTCTCCAAATCATTTCCCACATTTACTAAAGGTGAACTTCTCATTACATCATTAAAGACAAACACCACCAAACAACTTTATACTGCAGTAGTTTACATACCCCCAGGCCAAAACATTCTTATACTTGAAGACATTCTTTACTGGATATCTGAAAACATCTCCAATGAAACAGTAATCATAGGAGATGTCAATATCAATTGGAAAAATGTATCCACTGACTCACCAACAAACAGTCTGAACCTCTACGGCTTGGCACAGCTCATCACCACCCCCACTAGAATACAAAACAATAGGAGCCTTGGTTCTGCACTAGATTGGATCCTTGACTCTGAACCCCACAAGCACTCAAATTCAATACACTTCTTAATTCCTTAAGTGACCAACTACCCACATACACCTATAGAACCACCCTCCAAAAGCCCAAAACCCACACCTACAAAACATCCAGAAACCTAACAAACTTTAGTCAAGACCTCTTTAATAGTATATTAAAATCATTCAAGTGGTCCATATGAAAAAATGTTACCCCTAGACAATGCTGTCATGTATATTTCAATAAACTACTTTTAGATACTCTGAATAACTCAGCCCCTCTCAGAACAAAAAGAACAAAGTAAACCTGAAGTCACCTCCTCGTTGGTCAGATCCGAACATAACCTAATCACCCTAGATATACGCATCCCGCCCCCACCCACCATTAAGGAAATGACAGTAAAAAATTTCTGCAAAGCCAACTTCATGCTTCTTAAGACAGAAGTGGTGAACTTCATGACACCCATGCAGATGGACAATACAGTTACAACTGCTGAATCCTACACAAATGCACTCTATAAGCACTTACATGAGTGCATGGATTGTGCTATTCCAATCAGAACCAAGATGCTATCCTCCAAAAAAAAAGAAGCCAATCTGTTGGTACCCTGCCATAAACAAACTCTACACCAGAAGGAAGAAACTGTTGCAAAACAGAGTAAAATCCCATGAGTGGAGGAGCTCCCTGGTCAGCCTCAGTAAGAAACTGAGATCCCTTATAAGATCATCCAAAGCTAGCTATGAAAACAAAATCACCACTGATTCTAAGGGCAACCACAAAGCATTCTTTAGCTATGTCAAGAATCTCACTGGCAACACTCAGATCTTCTCTGAGTTACAGCACAATGGCATGAAAATTACTGGACCAACTGATATTGCCAACGTACAGGCAGATAGGTTCAGTGCTAACTTTACCCCCCCTCTCACCCCCTAAAGGGCCCATATCTTTACAGGAAGAATGCAGAGTCCCTGTAATCACATCTATGCAGGTAAAAGCTGCACTCTCTAAAACCAAAAACACAGCATCCACGGGACCGACCAACATCCCAGGCTGTGTTTTACATGAACTTCAGAACGAACTGGCTCCCCAGCTAAGCACCATGTTCATTGATAGTCTCACGTCAGGCTTTGTGCCCACTGAATGGTGCACAGCAACAGTTATCCCACTCCACAAAGGGGGAGCCACCACTGATCCTGGGAACTATCGCCCTATTAGCTTGACGAGCCTGGTCTGCAAGGCCATGGAACGTATCATCATGGAACTCATAAACAAAGACATTGGTAACCTCCAAATTCTGGACCCCACCCAGTTCAGATTTGTGAAAGGCAGATCATGCCTTCTTGAACCTGATCGACTTCTTTGAGGCAGTCACCAAAGCTGTAGATGAGGGTAAGGTGGTGCACACAGCCTGTCTTAACCACGCCAAGGCTTTCGACATCATCCCCCATTCTGGAATTATAGCTAAACTCACTAAACTAGGTAAATCCCTACATCACAAGATGGGTTGCCAACTGGCTCACTGACAGAACTCACCCTGTAAAAATTTCAGACTCCAAATCTGACTTCAAACCAGTGACAAGTGGAGTACCACAGGGTTCAGCCCTGGGACCTCTCCTGTTTGGTATCTACTTCTTTGGAGTACAGGCTAACACAGAAGGCCTCTGGCTAATGAAGTTCGCAGATGACTGCAAACTAGGAGCCATAGTAGAGTCCCCAAATGATGTGGACATCCTACAGAAGGGCCTCACTGAGACAGATGCCTGGTGTCAGAGGCATGGCCTCAAGCTCAATGCCAAAAAGTGCATTGTCATCCCCTTTGGTAAAAACTCTGTACCCATGAACTACCACATAAATGGCAGTCTACATAACGCCGAATATGTGATAAGGGTCCTTGGGACCCAGGTGGACAGTAGTTTCTCCTTTGATAATCGCATTGCCACAGTAGTCGGGAAATCCTTCTATGTGGCACACCTAATCACAAAAGGGTTCTCACCCAGGGAAAAAGAGGTAATTTTTCCCCTCTACTCGGCACTCAGACCCATTATAGAGTACAACGCCCCTCTTGGAATGTACCTCAAAAGACATCTGCAGCAGCTGGAAAGGTCACAGTAGTACCTCACAAAGAGGATTACTGGCCTCAAACAGATGCACTACACTGCCCGTCTCAAACTCTAGCTTTACTCTGTAGCATATCGCCTACTCCGAGGAGATCTCTGCCTAACATATAAAGATATGTTAAACTCAGAGCTGTTGGACATGCTACACCTAAAGAAATCCCAATCCCTCCAAGCTACATGGTCTAGGTACCTAAACTTTGTCACCACAATAAACAGGACATGCTGGAGGGATAGATTCCTGTCCCAGAGACTTCCTATACTCTGAAACAAGCTATACCCATCTATGTCAAGCAAAGTTCCTCATTAGCATTCTTCAAGAAAAATCTTGATGAGTGGATGGGAAATAGGGAATACACCCCGGGGATTACTTCTGTGGCTCTGCTCAACAGGGGCACAGGAAATTAACTTTCTTGGGTGGCGTAAGCCAGGGAACCTTGTTGGCTAGGCTTACTTAGGCCTTTGGGCTGATAGCCTAGTACCTACCTATGAACCTATGAACCTAAACCATGCACCCTGGTTAACCAAATCCACTAAACAAATATTTCACATCAGAGATAAAGCTTGGAATGCTGGCAAAAGAATAAAAATTATACAATTTTTCAAATCTATAGGCAGCTATGAAAAAATGTAAAAAATCAGTGAACGATGATAAAAAATATTTTACACAACAACTAACCAACCACAAAACCAATCCGAAAGATTTTTGAAAAACCATCTCATCACTTCTTATCCTTGGGTCCCCAGAAAATCCATCACCAACCACATACAAAACACCAACTGAAATTTCTAATACGTTTAATACTCATTTTATAGACAGCATAGCTAAATTAGTTACAGGCTCTAACTCTATCACAAATGCTAACTCCAGAAATAATATCATTCCACCTCTCTCCCAAACATACACTAAAGACAACACAACCTTTTTCCCTTGCCAAAATACATCAAAACCTAACACTCAGTCTCCTCCCTTCTTTCTACAACTTGTATCCACTACATTAATACATAAACTTCGTCTCAAACTAAAACCTTCTTCTTCTGGCTTGGATGATCTCCCATCAGAATATTTAAAACTTGCTGCTGAATCTATTGCTTATCCTGTCAGCATACTTATCAATCAATCCATCAGTGAATCCAAACTCCCAAACCTCATAAAACAATCTAAAATAGCCCTCATTACAATATGTATTTTAACAAGAGGGAGGAGCACAGGGTGACATACAAGAGTGGAGGAAGATGCACACAGGTGGATTATATCTTATGTAGGAGGGCCAGTATGAAGAAGATTGGAGACTGTAAAGTGGTGACCAGAGAAAGTGTAGTTAGGCACCATAGGATGGTGGTTTGTAGGATGACGTTGGTGATTAAGAGGAGGAGGAGGAGTGTGAGGGAAGCACCAAGAATCAAATGGTGGAAACTGAAAAAAGGTAATTGTGAGCAGGAGTTCAGGGATGAGTTAAGACAGGCACTGGGTGGCAGTGAAGAGTTACCAAATAGCTGGGTAACTACAGCAGAGCTAGTAAGGGACATGGCTAGAAAGGTGCTTGGTATCACATCTGGACAGAGGAAGGACGACAAGGAGACATGGTCTTGGAATGAGGAAGTACAGGAGAGTATACAGAGAAAGAGCTTAGCAAAGAAGAAGTGGGATTGTCAGAGAGATGAAGAAAGTAGACAGGAGTATAAGGAGATGAGGTGCATGGCAAAGAGAGAGGTGGCGAAGGCTAAGGATAAGGCATATGAAGAGTTATATGAAAGGTTGGACACTAAGGAGGGAGAAAAGGACCTGCACCGATTGGCTAGACAGAGGGACCAAGCTAGGAAAGATGTGCAGCAGGTAAAGGTGATAAAGGATAATGAGGAAAACATACTCACAAGCGAGGAGAGTGTGTTGAGGAGATGGAAAGAGTACTTTGATGGGTTGATGAATGAAGAGAATGAGAGGGAGAGAAGGTTGGATGATGTAGGGATAGTGAATCATGAAGTGCAACGCATTAGCAAGGAGGAAGTAAGGATAGCTATGAAGAGGATGAAGAATGGAAAGGCTGTTGGCCCAGATGACATACCTGTGGAAGCATGGAGGTGTTTAGGTGAAATGGCAGTGGAGTTTTTAACCAGATTGTTTAATAAAATCTTGGAAAGTGAGGGGATGCCTGAGGAATGGAGAAAAAGTGTTTTGGTACCGATTTTAAGAATAAGGGTGATGTGCAGAGCTGTAGTAACTACAGAGGGATAAAATTGATCAGTCACAGCATGAAGTTGTGGGAAAGAGTAGGAAGCAAGGTTAAGAAGGGACATAATGATTAGTGATCAACAGTATGGTTTCATGCTGGGAAAGAGCACTACAGATGCGATGTTTGCTCTGAGAGTGTTGATGGAAAAGTACAGACAATGTCAGAAGGAGTTGCATTGTGTTTTTGTAGACTTAGAGAAAACATATGACAGGGTGCCTAGAGAGGAGTTGTGGTATTGTATGAGGAAGTCAGGAGTGTCACAGAAGGATGTAAGAGTGGTACAGGATATGTACGAGGGTAGTGTGACAGTGGTGAGGTTTGCTGTGGGAGTGACAGATGCATTTAACGTGGAGGTGGGGTTACATCAAGGATCAACTCTGAGCCCTTTCTTATTTGCAATGGTGATGGACAGGTTGACAGATGATATCAGACAGGAATCCCCGTGGACTATGATGTTTGCAGATGACATTGTGATCAGTAGTGAGAGTAGGGAACAGATGGAGGAGACCCTGGAGGGATGGAGATATGCTCTAGAGAGAAGAGGAATGAAGGCGAGCAGGAATAAGACAGAAAATATGTGTGTGAATGAGAGGGAGGATAGAGGAATGGTGAGGATGCAAGTTGTAGAGGTGGCGAAGGTGGATGAGTTTAAATACTTGGGATCAAGAGTTCAGAGTGACGGTGAGTGTGGAAGAGAGGTGAAGAAGAGAGTACAGGTGGGATGGAGTGGGTGGAGAAGAGTGTCAGGAGTGATTTGTGACAGACGAGTACCTGTAAGAGTGAAAGGGAAGGTCTACAAGAGGGTATTGAGACCAGCTATGTTATATGGGTTGGAGACAGTGGCATTGACAAAAAGGCAGGAGTTTGAGCTGGATGTGGCAGAATTAAAGATGTTAAGATTTGCACTGGGTGTGACGAGGGTGGGCAGGATTAGGAATAAGTATATTAGAGGGTCAGCCCAGGTTGGAAGGTTTGGAGACAAAGCCAGAGAGGCACAATTACATTGGTTTGGACATGTGCCGAGGAGGGATGCTGAGTATATTGGGGAAAAGATGCTAAGGGTGAAGCTACCAGATAACAGGAAAAGAGGAAGGCCTAAGATAAGGTTTATGGATGTGGTGAGAGAGGACATGCAGGTGGTTGGTGTGACAGAGCAAGATGCAGAGGACAGGAAGAAATGGAAACAGGTGATCTGCTGTGGCGACCCCTAACGGGAACAGCCGAAAGAAGATGATGATGACAAAGGAGGTAAATCAAATGAACTAACAAACTACAGACCAATTTCTATATTATCCCCTCTATAAACACTACTTGAAAAGTGTGTACACTTTCAATTATTAAACTACCTTATCCATAATAACCTTCTTACACCCACTCAACATGGATTCAGGCCTGCACACAGCACAGCTGTCCTCATCTTCTTTAGTGATACAGTAAACAAAGCCAGGGACTCTGGACAGTTAACCTCCATAATACTGCTAGATCTGTCAAAGGCCTTTGACATGCTATCACATGACAAACTTCTACAACTCTCTTCATTAGGATGTTCACAACCCTCCCAACAATGGTTTAATAGCTATCTAACCAATAGACAGCAATGTGTTAAGTGGCAAGGTTACCTATCACAATACCAGACTAACAAAACAGGAATCCCACAAGTATCCATACTGGGACCCCTCCTGTTCAACATCTTCATCAGTAACCTATACACTGCCTCCCTGCATAGCACATTAATCCAATACACCGACCATTCCAGCATCATCTCTTCTTTTAACAACATACCAGACCTCCTGCAAATAACATAAAATGCCTTTACCTCAATAGAATCTTGGCTAAATGAAGCACAATTGCTGCTTAACCCCAACAAAACAAAAATTTTACTTTTTACTCCCAAAACATTCTCATCTTAATTTAAAATTTACTCCCAAAAGAAAACAGAGGATGATGGTGTAACACATGCTAAGCTACTAGGTATCACCATATGCAATTAACTCACATTTGAACAGCACATACACAATGCTATTAAACTAGGAACTAGACAGAAGAGCCAGCCAGTGTCTATTTCTATGCTACAGCTAAACTGTGGAACGCTTTACCAGAACAAATTACTAGTATTGATAATTCCAAGAGAATCAAGATTACACTAAAAAAACATTCTTAACTCTCACTCCTGCCTATGCTCTAAAACAAATATATAACTCACACCTCTCCCTCTTAACCTTTCATAGTCATCTTTCTCCCAGACATTTATTCCATCATCCACCTATGCCCATTTTCTTTTCTTTTAATCACTCATCTCCAACTACCTCCTACATACCTCTTATCCCTTGCTACCTCCCACTGCCTGTTATCTTAAAACTCCCTCTTGCCCCCATTGCTCCTACTTTCCTACTGACTTATTCCTTAACTCATCTCTCAAGCAGCCTTCTTATTCTTACTTTCTCCTCTAATCCTCCACCTCATTACCACTATTAATGTCCTTCAATATAAACCAGCTTCACCTTCTCCAATTACTATCAAACATTTATTACAGTACTTATTGTTAAATCTGCTTATAATCTACCAGTGAATCTATTTTTACATATGTTTTTCATTTCTATTTTGTTAAACAGATCACAACGCTTACTGTAAGTGCTATTTCAGCACCTCCATTGTAACTCATGTACAAATTATTGTAACAATTTGCAATTCTACATATGTTTTTCTTATATATATATATATATATATATATATATATATATATATATATATATATATATATATATATATATATGTGTATATATTTAATATTTTTGTTATGTTAAATGTTATTACTAAACATTACTGGAGCTTTTCTCCCCGGGCCTCCACTGAAATGGGTTTTTGACCCAGTCAGATTTTCACAGTCACCAAATGTCAATAAATAAATAAATAAAATAAATAATGATGATCTGAACAAAACATGCATAAGGCAATATATTCAGTGTTTCTGTGAATAAGTGACTGCTTACTACCCCTCCAAAAAGACAGCCTTAGCCAATAGAAAGGGCTCCTTGCCGCATAAGGCAGCAATCCAGTGAAATGCTCATTGAGCGATGCTTACGTCACTGCCAAATTGTGCCAATCAAACTCGATTGATGATCTGGAAGCCTAATGCTAGATGTTTTCAAAACAGCCAGGTAACTGTAAGAAGCAGGTTTTTTTTTCATTTTGTTTTTACATCAGATCTCTTTGGAATTCTGTACATGTGCAGAGTTTCAAGGACCTGGAACAGAACAAAAGGTCGAGTATTATTTATAATTTAAAAAAATAATAATTGACTTTCTGAGGGTGGCCATGGTGGTGCAGCGGTTAGCATTGCTGCCTCACAGCAAGAGGTTCTCTGGTTCGATTCTCGGCTAGGGTGCCTTCTGTGTGGAGTCTGCATGTCCTCCCTGTGGTCGCGTGGGTTTCCTCCAGGTACACCGGTTTCCTCCCACATCCCAAACACATGCAGTAGGTGGATTGGACACTCTAAATTGGCCCTAGGTGTGAGTGTGTGCATGCATGTGTGTGTGTGTGTGTGTATGTGTGTGTGTGTGCCTTCTGTGGAAGGCTGGGCACCGGGCTGGCAACTCGACACCATAAAAACTCCACTGCCATTCATGAGCGGACAGATGATCCGCTGTGGTGACCCCTAACCGGGAAAAGCCGAAAGAAGAAGAATAGTTGACTTTCTGAGTTAGCACATTTTTTTCCTCTTTTTAGCTGGGGGGATAAAGTTGCTGCCTCTAGAATATTCCTACAGTCCACCCCTTTTCACATAGCCACAAAAGAATCCAAGCCCCTAGTATGATGGAAATAACAAAAGGAAAAAGCATGGGACAACTGTTTGGAAATTGTCTGCTTTGACACTGTCTTTCCTTTTTTTTCTTACTTTCATAAGAAATGGATAACGGACCAGTATTTATGAATGTTTTAATTCTGTTAAGATATAGGTTCATAGGTAGGCACAAGGCTATTGGCACTAGGGCCTATACAAGCCCAGCCAAAAAGGTACCTTGGCTTTTGAAGCCCAAGAAAATTATTTTCTTGTGCCCCTGTCGAGCAGAGCCACAGAAGTGATCCCCGGGGTGAATTTCCTATTTCCCATCCAATCATCAAGATTTTCCTTGAAGAGTGCTAATGAGGAGCTTTGTTTGATATAGATAGGTAGTTTGTTCCAGAGTATGCAAAGTCTCTGGGACAGGAATCTATCCCTCCAGCATGTTCTGTTTATTGTGGTGACAAGGTTTAGGTCCCTAGAGCATGTAGCTCAGAGGGATTGGGATTTCTTTAAGTGGAGCATGTCCAACAGCTCTCGGTTTGACATAGCTTTGTATGTTAGGCAGAGATTGCCTCTGAGTAGGCAATATGTGACGGAGTAAAGCTGGAGTTTTTTGAGACGGTCTGTGTAGGGCATCTGTTTGAGGCTGGTAATCCTCATTGTGAGATATTTCTGCGGCCTTTCCAGTTGTTGTAGATGTCTTGTGAGGTACATACCAAAAAGGGCATTGTACTTTATAATCGGTCTAATGAGTGATGAGTAGAGGGGAACAATTACCTCTTTTTTCTTGGATGAGGAACCTTTTGTGATGAGGTGTGCCATGTAGAAGGATTTCCTGACTACTGTGGTGATGTTATTATCAAAGGAGAGACTACTGTCTACCTGTGTCCCAAGGTCTCTTATCACACTTTTGGTGTTAAGCAGACTACCACCTATGTGGTAGTGCATGGGTACAGAGTTTTTACCAAAAGGGATGACAATGCACTTTTTGGCACTGACCTTGAGGCCATGGCTTTGACACCAGGCATCGGTCTCAGTGAGGCCCTTTTGTAGGATGTCCACATCATTAGCAGTTTCGATTATGGCTCCTAGTTTTCAGTCATCTGCGAACTTCATTAGCCAAAGACCTTCTGTGTTAGCCTGTACTTCAGAGAAGTAGATACCAAACAGGAGAGGATCCAGGACTGAACCCTGTGGTACTCCACTTGTTACTGGTCTGAAGTCAGATTTGGAGTCTGATACTTTTACAGTGTGGGTTCTGTCAGTGAACCAGTTGGCAACCCATCTTGTGACACAGGGATTTATACCTAGTTTAGTGAGTTTATCTATAATTCCAGAGTGAGGGATGGTGTTGAAAGCCTTGGCAAGATCTAGATAGACTGTGTGAATTCCTTACCCTTGTCTACGGCTTTGGTGACTGCTTCAAAGAACTCTATCAGGTTTAGGAGACATGATCTGCCTTTTACAAACCCGAACTGGGTGGGGTCCAGAGACTGGAGATTACCACTGTCTTTGTTTATAAGTTCCATGATGATACGTTCCATGGCCTTGCATACCAGGCAGGTTAGGCTAATGGGGAGGTAGTTCCCGGGGTCTGTGGTGGCTCCCCCTTTGTGGAGTGGGATAACCGTCACTGTGCGCCATTCAGTGGGCACAAAGCCTGAGGTGAGGCTATTATTGAACATGGTGCCTAGGTGGGGTGCCAGGTCATTCTGTCGTTCATGGAAAATGCAGCCTGGGATGTTGTCAGGTCCCATGAATGCTGTGTTCCTGGCTTTGGAGAGTGTGGTTTTTACTTGTGCAGCCATGATTACATGAACTTTGCATTCTTCTGGTATAGAGATGGGCCCTTTAAAGGGTGAGAAAGGGGTAAAGTTAGCACTGAACCTATCTGCCAGGATGTTGGCAATATCAGTTGGTTCTGTATATTTAGTGCCTTTGTGCTGAAGCTCAGAGCAGATCTGTGTGTTGCCATTGAGATTCTTGACATAGCTATAGAATGCTTTGTGGTTGTCTTTAAAATCAGTGGCGATTTTGTTTTTGTAACTAGTTTTGGAGAATTTTATGAGGGATCTCAGCTTCTTACTGAGGCTGACCAGTGATTTCCTCCAATCATGGGATTTTACTCTTTTTTGCAACAGTGTCTTTCTTCTGTTGTAGAGTTTGTTTATGGCAGGGGACCACCAGATTGGCTTCTTTTTTTTGGAGGATAGCATCTTGGTTCTGTTTGGGATAGCATGATCCATGCACTCGTGTAAGTGCTTATAAAGTGCATTTGTGTAGGATTCAGCAGTCGTACCTCTATTGTCCATCTGCATGGGTGTCGTGAAGTTTGCCACTTCTGTCTTAAGAAGAGTGAAGTTGGCTTTGGAGAAATTTGTTACGGTGGTTTCCCTAATGGGGGGTTGGGGCGGGATGTGGATGTCTAGGGTGATTAGCTTGTGGTCGGATCTGACCAACAAGGAACTGACCTCTGGTGTGGAACACTGGTCGGCCATGTTAGTAATGACCAGGTCTAGGATATTGCTGCCCTGGTGGTGGTGTGGATATGTTGATCCAAGGCGTTGGAATTTATAAATTCCAAAAAACGTTGAGCAAAAGTGTTGGTACATGAGTAGTTTTCTCAGTTAATGGTGGGGTAGTTGAAATTGCCCATTATGAGGGTGTTGGGTTGTACCATAATATTTTCCAGTGTATCAAGTAATGAGGAGTGGGAGTCCTGGAGCATGGTGGGGGATCTATAGCAAGTTACAATTTGGATTGCGGTCATGCCCAGAGTTAGTTGCACTTGGATAATCTCGGCTGCATTATGCTGAGCACTAGTCTGGAGGTTTGGATATCCTTAATGAATATGGACACACCTCTGCCTTTAATGTTTAGTTCCAAGTTAGGTAGCCGAAAGGTGTGGTACGAATTATAGCCTGGTAATGCAGGGGTGGTCTCTAGACCTTTGAACCAGACCTCTGTCACTGCACAGATGTCGATGTTCTCCATTTTAAGGAGTGCCTCGAGTGAATGCATTTTGAGGTTTATACATCTAGCATTGAGTAGCATTACCCTCAGATTTTGCTTACTTGTACCTGTTATGGCGGTGAATTTGTCATTTGAACCTTACCTACAAAAGGCACTATAGGGGTGGCAAGAGCCATAGCCAGTATCCAGAATCCCAAGGGCGACAGATGCAGGCCATCTCTGGCAAAGCATCGTGGTCTGTTGATCATGTTATCCCAGGCAGACAGATACTGGATCCCCTTAGAATGACACCAGAAGCTTAGCCAATTGTTGAAGTCAGTCATTTTGTCCTTGTACTGTGGTATCATTCTGGGTGATGGCAGGATGCTACTCAGGGCTAGGGTCATACCTGCCTGGGCTACAAGATTGGAGAGCTCCTCCATGTCTCTTTTCTTGTAGTCCAGGGAGGTACGTCTCAGGTCATTCACACCGACATGGACAATGACAGAGTCATATTTGTACTTGTTGTGGAGTGACCTGAGTGCGTGCATTATGTGGTGGATCCTGGCCCCCGACAGGCAGCTGACAGTAACTTTCTCCTTGTTTAGCCTGGTGAGTGGAACATCAGTGTGCCTGACTATAGAGTCACCTATGACTAGAGTGTTGGGTACGTTGTTATGGCTTATGGGCTGTGGTTGAGTGGCACATTGAGTTTGTGGGCTATGTGTCATTTGGGTTGTGTTGGGGGGTGGAGGTTACTTGTGTTTCTGCATTGGAGGTCTCTGTTGCTTGAGCAGAGTTTTATTGAAAGCCTCAATGAATGCAAGTGTGTATTTTGCATTTCTATGCGTCTGTTTTGGTGGTGTAAGTTTTGAGGGACTATGTGATGAGTGTGGTGTGGTGCAAGTGTTTACCTTCTCCTCTTGACAGTCTAGTCCAGTCTTGTGTGAAGAGAGTTTTGCTTCCAGTTTGGCTATATAAGTGCATCTCTCGCAGGTTGTAGTGTTGGTTGGTAGGAGGAGAGGGTTGTCTGTGTACATGAGGCAATTGCTGCATTGTCCCAAGATGCCCAGTTTCATCAGGGAGACAGGAGAAAGCACTGGGAGCTGACCCTTAGACATGCCTGGATAGGAGCTTATTTATTAAGTACTAAAAACTGTTTTCCTCTACACAAGTGAGGAAAGTTGACTGCTGTAGTAATGTGTAGCTTATTTAGTGCTTACAATGAGTTCTGAACAAGTGCTGAGCTCAAAGAAACAGATCTGAGTGCTAAAACTAAAAAACTGGCTAGTTTTAAGGGAAAATTTAAAGAGTAGACTTTATGGCACCGGAAATAGTTTAACCCTAGCTAAGCGGCTATGCATAAAGTGTTTTTTTTTTTATATATATAACAGTAGCAAATGAGCAAACTGATTTAAACAAATTAACCAATTCACCAATAAAAATCTAAAAACTGAGCCCCGTTCCAGCAGTCTTCAATCAGACAAGTTCTAACTGCACACTCATGCCACTAGGGTGCAGGGAAACCTTCTCCAAAAAAGATGGTCTGGATTAGTGCTCAAGTTATACAACCAAAGCTAGATTCAGCAGGTCTGAATTTAGTCTATGCCACAGCAAACAAGGCATACCAATTTCAGAAAGAAACAGTTCAAATAAGCAGGCACAATAAGCCTTTAACCAGAAACTCCCAGCTCAGAAGGGCATAATCTACCCTCTCCTCCCACAAGAGTGCAGACCACACCTTCTTAATGTAAAATAACTGTCCCAAAGCCCAAGTGCTTAAACCAGAACTAATACACTTTTAGAATAACAGACATTAAGCCTTCAATCAGCAACTCCCAACTTAGAAGGATGTAAGCTATCTGTCCTGCCACAACAGTACAAATCATAAATCTTCTTAATGTAAAACAACTGGTCTGAAGCCCAAGTGCTTCAACCAAAGGCTTAGAATAACAGTTACAATGTAATCAGGATACTAACAAGCAATAATAAATGCAGCAGAATAAATGCAATTAAGTACTTTTAAGAACAAGCAGCAAAAGCAAAATAAAGTAATAAAATATGAAGAAACACAAATACAGTAAAAGCAGATGAATAAAGTGCAATTTTTTTATATAATAATAGAAAATAAGCAAACTGATTTAAACAAATTACCCAATTAACCAGTAAAACTGAGCTCTTTTCCAGCAGTCTTCAATCAGACAAGTTATAACAGCACACTCCTGCAACTAGGGTGCAGGTGTACCTTCTCCAAAAAAGATGGCCTGGATTAGTGCTCAAGTTATACAAACAAAGCTAGATTCAGCAGGCCTGAATGTAGTCTATGCTACAGCAAACAAGGCGCACCAATTTCAGAAAGAAACAGTTCAAATACGCAGGCACAATAAGTCTTTAAACAGAAACTCCCAGCTCAGAAGGGCAGAATCTAGCCTCTCCTCCCACAAAAGTGCAGACCACAAACCTTCTTAATGAAAAATAACTGGACTGAAGCCCAAGTGCTTTAACCAGAAAGTACAGTTGTGTACACTTACCATAAATGTAGATGTTCGAGTGTATTCACTGTTGCAGTCATCACATTTGGGTTATTTGCTTGCAGTAGCCCTCAGTCTGCCTGATTAACAAAGTCTTGGGTCCTGCATCGGTTGCTGTCCCTTTTTCTATGACATCGGGTCGTCAGGGGTATAAAACATGCAGCCGTCATTACATCAGATTTTCTTGCCCCAGGTGTCAGGTGCCCCCCTAATGGGAAGCCATTAAATCTATAAATATACAAGGTTATACCACCAACAAAAAAGCAAATACACCAAAAAGATTTTGAGCATAGTAAAGTAAGGTAGTGGTATAGCCAAAAGAAGAAAGGGGGCTGGAGGAAGGGTAACCAGGACTACAACAGTGAATACACTCAAAAATCTACATTTATGGTAAGTGTACACAACTCTACTATGTAGTTCATGTTTCACTGTTGCAGTCATCACATTTGGGTAGATTCCCAAAGCTAAGGATGGGAGGAGGAATTTAGATAGCATTAGGACCAGCTATAAGGCCCTGCAAGACTGCAGTGGCAAAGCCAGCTCTGGATTTAGAGAAAATTGGCATATGGTAATGCTTGGTGAAAGTATGTACTGAACTCCAGGTAGCAGCTTCTAGGATGTCCCTGGTAGGAACACCTCTGAGAAAGGCTGTAGAGGTAGATGCATCCCTGGTTGAATGGGGTCTGATCCCCTGTGGGATAGGTTTTCCATGGTGCTTGTAGCATAAATGAATGTGATGGCCTATCCATTTGGAAATGGTATGCTTTGAAATAGCTTTCCCCTCTACCCCTGCAGAAAATGCTACCAGCAGTTGGTCAGATTTCCTTTGGGGTTTAGTCCTGTCCAAGTAGAATCTAAGTTGTCTGTGCACGTCTAAGGAGTGCAGTATCCATTCCCCTTTGTTCTGTGGGTTAGAAAAGAAGGTTAGCAAATGAATGGACTGATTAAGGGCCACACTGGATACCACCTTAGACATGAAGGAAGGATTGGTCCTGAGGGACACCCTGTCCGCATAAAAGATGATGAAAGGCTCCACTGCCATGAGGGCCTGAGGGACAGAGCATCCACTTTCCAAGCTTGTTTGTGGTGAGTCCTTGTGCAAAACTTGTCCAATTGATAGTTCTGGGGGGAGGCAAACAGGTCTATATCTGGGCTCCCCCATTTGCTTGTCAACATGTTGAAAATCCTTGGTTTCAGCTTCCACTCATGTGGGTCCATGAGATTTCTGCTTAGTTCGTCTGCCAGTGTATTTAGTTTTCCTGGCAGGAATTGAGCTTGTAGATGCACTTGGTAGCTCAGGGCTGTGTTCCACAATGCCATGGCTAGTCTGCATAGGGGGTAAGAATGTGTACCCCCCTGCTTGTTTATGTACCACATAACAGTGGTGTTGTCCGTCTTTACCATTAATTGTCAGGGAAGAATGTGGTCCTCGAAGGATGTCAGAGCAAGCTGTACAGCTAACATTTATTTTTGATTGATATGCAAGTGCATTTGACTTGGGTTCTATTTGCCCTGAATGCACTTCCCTACCAGGTGAGCCCCCCATTCATAATCTGATGCGTCTGTTGTTAGGGTTTGGGCAGCAGGGGGTGGTGTGAATGGCAGTCCCTTGCTTTAGTGGCAGGCCTCTGCCCACCAAAGAAACTCTAGGCACAGGCAAGGTATGATAGGAATCATTGCTTCTAGATCCTGAGAATGTTGACACCATAGGCTTTTTAGATACCATTGTAGTTTCCTCATATGCAGTCTTGCATATGGAATCAGAAGAATGCAGGAGGCCATGAACCCCAAGCCTTGTAGTATTTGCCTTGAGATAATAGGGTTTTTGTGGCCACTTGTTTGAAATAAGTTGCCAAATTAATTTGTTTCTCTGGTGTGACAAAAGCCATCTGGGAAGTTGTATTCAAGCTTGGTCCCAGGAATATGATTTGTTAACAGGGTACCAGGTGTGATTTCTTTTCGTTTATGGTGTACCCCAGACAAGTTAGCACCCTTTGTATAAAGGCCAGATGATTCAAAATTATGTCCTGGCTTTCTGCTTGAATTACACAATCATCCAGGTATGGGTATATTTGAATATTTCTTTGCCTGCAAAATGCGATGACTGGGGCTAGGCACTTTGTGAATACCCTGGGCACACTGTATTTAAGCCAAAGGGCAGTGCAGAGAACTGGTAGTGATTGTAGCCTGCTTTGACTCGTAGGTATCTTCTGCAAGATTCCCTGACTGGGATGTGCAGGTATGCTTCCTTTAAATAGAGTGTTACCATCCAGGCATCTTTTCCTAGCATAGGGAGTAACTGGTGAAGAGTCAGCATCTTGAATTTTGGAATCACCAAAAATGTGTTTAGAGTAGACAGGTCCAGAATAGGACACCATGAATTGTCTTTTCTGGGTACCAGGAAAAGTCTTGAGTAGAAACCTTGTCCTTTTTCCTCTTCTTGTACAGTCTGAATAGCCTTTATGTTTAAAAGAGAGAGTAGTTGCTTTTGAGCCTCTGCCCATTGATTTGGGGGTAGATCTGGGCAACCTTTTGGCACTGGTAATGTGTGGAAGTGAAATCTGTATCCTTGGGACACTATATTTAAAACCCATTTGTCCTGGTTAATGAGTTCCCAGTTTTTGGCCAGCAGACCAATCTTTCCCCCTAAAGGAGTATTCAGTTGAAAAGTGCTTGGAAATTATAAAATCAAGTCATTGAGACAGTTTTCCATAGGGGGGAGTCTTACTGCTGCTAGGTTTGGAAGCGGATGCCCCCCACTGCTTAGTCTTGTGCATACCCTGGGACTGAAACCTGAGATTTCTGTTGTGTCTGGGTTTGGATTGAGAAGGCCTGGAAGGAGCCAGAAAGGACCACTTCTTAGAGGGCCAATGCCTACCAAATCTTGGAGGCTGAATTTGTAAGAAATCTTTAACAGTTTGCATATATTTAGCATTATCTTCCAGCCTTTTAAGAACTTCCTCAGCTTTGTTGCCAAACAGGCGATCCTGATTTAAGGGAGCATCCAACAGTTTAGCTTTAACATGATCAGGCAAAGATTGCTCCTTAAGCTAAGCATGCCTTCTGAGTACAGACCCAGTGACAGCAGCCCTGCAAGAGACCTCTAAAGAATCAAACCCACATTGCAAAGTATGTTTTCCAACCTGTTCAGCAGAATGCATTAAATCCTGTAATTCCTTATTTTCAGCACAGTCAGGAATCAACATCATTTTCTGTTTAAGCAATCCAATAATATGTTGTTGATACTTTAACATATGAAACTGTCAGTTTAAGACCCTAATGGCCAAGGTTGCAGAAGTGTAAACCTTCTTACGCCATCTATCCAATGCCCTGGAGTCTCTATCAGAAGGGGTAGGGTTTTTGGTAGTAGAGGCCTTAATGCCCTTGGGTCCCTGTGAAATAGTCTCTGGATCCGCAATAGGATTTTTAAAAATGAACTTGTCAGAATCAGGAACCCTGTCAGGTTTTCTGGGAGCAGGAGGCAAAGAATCAGGGGCCGAACTAGATTCCAAAAAGGCATCTTCAACAATGTCTAGTACAGGAGGTATAGCTAAAGGCCTATGCTGAGGCAAGAGTAAGAAATCCTTAAGCCTATTTTTCGAATCAGAAAAATCCTGGCTTTCCCAGTGGAAATGCTCCCTTAGAGTGGGCAAGGTTTCACCAAAAGAAAAATCCTCTGGAGGGGAAGCAGAGGGAATAGAGTCCTCTGCATCAGAATCCTCATAAGTGGATAAGGGTAAATCCAGATCATCAGAAGAATCAGAAAAATCAGAATCCTGGTCAGAAGATTCATAAACAATTTCAGTCTTGGTCACTAAGAAGAGGGAGGTTGGCTTCCCCTGATTAAAGTTATAAGATCTTCAGCCATTCTTATCATTTGTATTTTAGGCATAGAGGCCTGAACATGCGGCCTGGGCGTCAGTTTTCTAGGCATGGTTCGAGGTTTAGACCTTAAAGAAGAAGGAGGTGTCAGTTTAATATGCAAGTCCGTAGGCCTGGATACACCCTCAGAAGCCGGTGCCTGCACAGCGGCTCCAGACCCATCCAAGGTGGAGACATCCGCAGGTTCCACAGCTGAAGCAACTCACAGCATACCGGCCTCCGAATGGGTCTCAGTAGAGGCCTGTGAATCAAAAGTAGAGGGTATCAGGGGTTGCGAAAGCACCTCACTGAGTACCGGCGAACTGGCGACTAGCTTTGGAGAAGTGTCGTCAGCACCTTTGGACCTAGGCGTTCTGTCTTTGTCTTTATCCTTGCATTTTTTCGGAATTCCGGTAGTCGGATGGCTTACCGATGACATTTCTGGATAATTGAACTGAGAACCGAAATATTTAGGGGCGAAAATATACTGACAACAGATAGTGCGTTGATTAAATAAAGCACAAAACTGACAGCAAGGTACGTTGTGCTCAGGGCCTAGGCAAGGAATACAATACGAATGAAAATTTTTGTGAGGTATTTGCTTTCCACAAGAAATGCAATTATTAACTTTTACTGACATCGGTAAGGAGCAAGAAAATGTTTCCCCAATGGGGTACTTAGCTTTAGTTGAAGACTTCGGTTCTGAAACTCGAAAATAAAAATTTCAGGAGTCGGTCGACCGGCACTTGCAAACTGCTTGTACTTCGGGCACCGCACAGCAAGAAAGACTGATGTAATGGCATCGGCTGCATGTTTTATAACCCTGACGACCTGACGTCATGGAAGAAGAGACAGCAACCGATGCAGGACCCAGGACTTTGTTAATCAGGCTGACTGAGGGCTACTGCAAGCAGATAACCCAAATGTGATGACTGCAACAGTGAAACACGAAGAACATCTAATACACATTTAGAATAGCAGACACTGAGCTTTCAATTAGCAATTCCCAACTTAGAAGGATGTAAGCTACCTGTCCTGCCACAACAGTGCAGACCACAAACCTTCTTAATATAAAACAATTGGTCTGGAGCCCAAGTGCTTAAACCAAAAGGCTTAGAATAACAGTTACAATTTAATCAGGCTACTACCAAGCAGTAATAAATGGAGCAGAATAAATACAATTGAGTACTTTTAAGAAGATGCAAAAGCAAAATGAAGTGCAATAAGTAAAGTGCAAGGAGAGAGGAAGAAGGAGAAGAAGAAAAATTCAAGGTTAAGAACCTAAGTGGGTTGGCCTTCTCAAATGTTGTCTCTGTATTAAGTAGAGTGAACACTAGACTGGGAGGGGTGTCCCAGATTAAATTTACAGTAGGGGCGGGCAACTGCAAAGTCACCAACTATAACACCACAAGAATAGGGTGGGGGGAAAAGGAAAAAAAACAGTTTCAGCACAGATGAGAAACAGAAAATAACGCCAGAAAATATATAAAACAATTCAATCAGGCAAAAATAAGACAATGCGGAACTCTGAAAGGTTAATAATGCCAAGAAATATACTTATCAATCAGTGATATATTTCTAGATTGTTTGAGAATCACACACCAGCCAGACACCAGGAGTTTCCAACAGTGTATGCAGAAATTTACAAACAGAAACTATTTAAATCAACAAGCCTTGAAGCAATCAGATAACACAAAAGCTGTTAGAACAGTTTTATAAACTCCACCTCTGAAATAGGGGGTAAGCAGTTTCAGGACAGATGAGAAACAGAAACCAATGCCAGAAAATATATAAAACAATTCAGTCAGGCAAACTTAAGAGAATACAGAACTCTGAAAGGTTAAAATGCCAAGAAATATACTTCTCAATCAGCAATATATTTCCAGATTGAGAATCACACACCAGCCAGACACCAGGAGTTTCCAACAGTAAAACAATAAATGGAACTGCAACTAAAACGATATGTAAAGGTTTCATTGTGAGCCACAAAAAGCAGTTTCAGGACAGATGAGAAACAGAAAGGGTGATGGCAGGATGTTACTCAGGGCTAGGGTCATACCTGCCTGGGCTATAAGATCAGAGAGCTCCTCCATGTCTCTTTTCATATAGTCCAGGGAGGTACATCTCAGGTCATTCACACCAACATGGACAATGACAGAGTCATATTTGTACTTGTTGTGGAGTGACCTGAGTGTGTGCATTATGTGGTGGATCCTGGCACCCGACAGGCAGGTGACAGTAATTTTCTCCTTGTTTAGCCTGGTGTGTGGAACATCAGTGTGCCTGACTATAGAGTCACCTATGACTAGAGTGTTGGGTACGTTGTTATGCCTTATGGGCTGTAGTTGGGTGGCACACTGAGTTTGTGGGCTATGTGTCATTTGGGTTGTGTTGGGGGTTGGAGGTTGCTTGTGTTTCTGCATTGGAGGTCTCTGTTGCTTGGGAAGATTTTTATTAAGAGCCTCTGTGAATGTAGGTGTGTGTTTTGTGTTTCTATGTGTGTGTTTTGGTGGTGCAGGTTTTGAGGGACTATATGATGAGTGTGGTGTGGTGCAAGTGTTTACCCCCTCCTCTTGACTGTCTAGTCCAGTCTTTGGTGAAGAGAGCTTTGCTTCCAGTTTGGCTATATAAGTGCATCTCTCACAGGTTGTAGTGCTGGGCGGTAGGAGGAGAGGGTTGTCTGTGTACATGAGGCAATTGCTGCATTGCCCCAAGATGCCCAGATTCATCAGGTAGACAGGAGAAAACACCAGGAGCTGACCCATAGCATGCCTGGATAGGTGCTTATTTATTAAGTACTAAAAAACGTTTTCCTCTAAACAAGTGAGGAAAGTTGAGTGCTGTAGTAATTTGTAGCTTATTTAGCGCTTACAATGAGTTCTGAACAAGTGCTGAGGTCAAAGAAACAGATTTGAGTGCTAAAACTAAAAAAAAACTGGCTAGTTCTATGGGAAAATTTGAAGAACAGACTTTATGGCGCCGGGAATATTTTAACCCTAGCTAAGCGGCGATGCATAAAGTGTATTTTTTTAAATATCATCTGAGTTGTCTGTGAACATCCAGAGTAGCGCTTATTTTACAGTTTTTTGTTCCCTGTCTGTTTTTGTGGCTCACAATGAAGCCTTTACATATCGTTTCAGTTGCAGTTCCATTTATTGTTTTTTTTATTGACATCCAGACTATAAAGAATTCTTTCTCCTTCATGTTGATGTTCTGGAAAGAAGATAGAGACATGAATAGCTTGAGTCAAATAAACTCACATACCACTTTAGACATAAATGAAGGATTAGTTCTCAAATAAACCCTATCTTTATGGAAAACAAGATGTGGTAGACCCACCATAAGAGCTTACAACTCAGACAGTCTTCTTGCAGAAGTCAGAGCAGTCAGCAACACTTTTTTCCATGTTAAGAACCTCAAATCAACCTCATGAACTTGTTCAAATGGAGTAGGTGGTAATTTTTCTAAAACAAAATTATGATCCTAAGGACCAGTCACCTGTTTTCTAGGTGGATGGGTATGCAGAGCCCATTCAAAAACATAACATGATAGCACATTTAAAGAGGGGGACCCGTGGACAGACATGCTGAAATGGCCAAAAGATGAACTTTCACAGAAGAATAGGAAAAGAAAGAGGATATTGTAGAACCAGAGAAATTGTAGCCTTAAAAAGGTTATGGTTCTTAATGTTTAACCAACTTGAAAATCTTTACATTTGCTAATATATGATTTCCTAGTAACACGTTTTTGGCTCCTTTATTACCTGCTGCACATCTTCAGAAAATATATGCCTGAAGTTAGCTGACTGTTTCATGTTGGGGTATATCAAGCATCCCTTGTCTTGTGTAATTAGGTCCAAACTAAGAGGAAGATTGTGGTAATTGCCCTTAGCCATTTCCCAAAGTAGGGAGAGCCACTGTTTCATAGGTCAGAAGAAAGCCACCACAATGATTTTGGAGAGTCCTTCTAAATCTTCAGAATGAACCTGGACATCAGTGGAAAGGGTAGAAAAACATAGCGGAACATTTCTGTCCAAGGAAATGAGAATTCATGTGTTTTCCAGGATTAATTGCAAGGAGTTCTGGGATGGAACTTGGCAAGTTGTTTGTTGTGAATAGAATCAAATAGATTTATTTGAAGTGTTCCTCACAGCTGGATCAAATCCTGGAAGACTTCCTTATTCAGTTTCCATTCATGAGAGTTTACCCTGATCCTGCTTGTCTAGTCTGCCACAGTATTTTGCTCTGACATAATGTAAGATGTCTGTAGTCTGAGAGTGTGTTGAATAGCTATATCCCAGGCTACCATGGCTAATCTGCATGAAGGGCGAGATCTGGAACTCTCTGGTTATTTATGTATCAATTCACCATGGTGTTATCTATACTCCTTTGCAGTGGTCCTCGGAATCACTGATAATTGAAAGAGTTGAGTGCATTTATGATGGTCAAAATGTACTTTAAGTTTATGTGTTTTGGTTATCTTTTTGTTCCAATGATCCTGAACCTTTACAATGAAAGACGTTTCCCAAGGAAAGTATGAGGTATCTGCTATTACAACTGTATTAAATAAAGCTAGAAGAGACCATGGGATACCTAAATTCAGACAAAACTTGTTTCTCCAGTAAAGCAGTTGCCTTTTTGCAGGTCCCAAACACTGAATTTGAAACATCAGTGGGTGCTGATTTTGGGACCATACAGATTTTAGCTATAATCATTTTTTTTCTTGAGTGGAGTCCAGCTGGAGGAATCATGAGAATCATAGATGCCATGAATTGTAGTATCTTAAGAAATTCTCTTGTTGAACCCCTGGACTGAGTAGGAAAACTCAGAAACAGATCTAGATAGAGATCTCTTTTTGCTGTGGCAGAAAAGCTCTTTGAACTGACATCCCTTGAGTAATACAGTTCTGTGGGAAGGAGTCAAATAAGACTTTTGAATGCTCTCCTGGAAACCCAGTCTACAATGGAAATCTCTTACTCAAGTGAGACATTCCTGACATTTTGAAAAAGACTCTGCAAAGATAAACAAGTCATTTAAATAAGAAAAGTATGAATACATTGCAGTCTGCAACAGGTTATCGTTTGACCTAGATGCTTTATGAGTACCCTAGGAGCAGTGGATAACCCAAACGGTAATGCAGAGAACTGACAGTGTAATCCAGACACGTGAAACCTTAAAAAATGTTGAAATCAAAGGCTATAGGAATATGATGATAAGTATCCTTTAAATCTAGAGTTACCAAGAAACTGAAAGTGGGAATGACTGGTAACAGTTTATGAAAAGAGACGGATCACGGTCAAATGGGGCCCTAGGCAGGGGAATGGACTAGGGCCTCCCATACAGCATTTCTGATGTCTTATTACAAGTCTCTCTACCCCCAACTACCATAAACATTGCTCAAAACTGAGAGCATACATACTATTTTCTTCTTTGCTTTTGAAATGAAGACAGAGATATGGATTTAATTTAAAAATTTTAACTTAAATATTCTTTACAGGGTAGTCTCACTAAGCTACTAGTGTCTTTTCAGTGGAGACCCTTGGTGGTATTTATACTACTAGGGGAAAATTGGCCAGGGTATTGAAGAACTTCACACTACTTTTTTCATAGCTCAGGTGGATGTAAAAGATCTCACAGCATCTACTATTAACACAGACAGATGGTGCCTTGGTTTAACATCACAGAAAGAAAGGCACACTTATGATTGCAACAATTCTCTGGAATCTACCTACTTAGGGTATAAAAATATCTATGCATACATTTCGAAGCTCTTTCGGCTTTTCCCTGTTAGGGGTTGCCACAGCGGAACTCCAATCTGCTAATGATTGGCAGTGGACTTTTACGCTGCTGAGATGCCAGCCCAACACCCAGCCTTCAAAGAAGGCGCACCCATTCATACACGCACCTACCTACATGTCTTTTTAAATGTTACTTGACCATGGGGAGGACATGCAGACTCCAGACAGAAGGCACTCCAGCCAAGAATCGAACCGGAGAACCTCTTGCTGTGAGGCGACAACACTAACTGCTGCACCACCATGGCCTTATACATTTCCAAGCAAAAATCCTAAATCTTCTAGATTTTGTTGCATATTTAGGAGACATACATATATTCCCCCATTGTTTCTTTGTGAATTGCTAATCCAGTCTCTCTTCCCAGTCCTTTCTAACTTCTGATTGATTCTTAAAGTTATCATGCAATATTCTATATGCTCTATTAATTATTTCTTTTTTTTAACAGCAGCTTCTCTTCTAGATTCTACTAAAACCTCTACCAGTGCTGGTCTTTCACTTAGGACTCCCCTATTTCTTTCTTTTTGCCTATACTGTGATATAATTCCTTGATAGGGAAGGCAACCTCTAACCTGCAGTCCAAATAAATTCTTGCTATCTTCCCATTCTATAACCTTTCCCTCTAGCTATTTGCTCCCAATATATTGGTTCCTTTGTCAGTTTTCTCCAATAAATTCCAGCCCCCTCTTGCCTATTATCTGTATCCCTAATTGCAGTCATCGCTATCAGCAGACTCTCCTTTCTCTATTCCTGTGTTGGCTTATTTCTTAAAATACTTTCTGCTACTTTATGAATATAATATTCTTCATGATTATTGTTGTTCTATTTAAAGATCTGCATCCAAAATTCCAGTCTCTCCTTGTTTCTTGACCTTTCACCATGTTTCATCCTCATCCCTTTCCACTTTGAATTATAGGTTTCTGCTTGTGCTATGTATAGGAGCCTTAACTGTGTAGCTCTTAAATACCTCTTAAAATCCAATAACTCCAGTCCACCTTGTTCTATTGGAAGAATCAGCTTATCCCACTTGACTCTTGCTATCCTCCTCTCCCAGATAAAATCTTTCAGCTCTTTATTAATTGCTATCCACAACTTCTCTGGTTGATCAAAATAAGCCTGACCTGTGTATAAGAGTAAAGAGACTAAAAAAAAATTTAACCGCTTGTATTTTACTATCTATAACCAAATAACAGAGCTTCCAGTTTCTCAGTTTTTTAATTATCTTTTGTTTTGTCTCTTCCCTCATATCCTTAGCTGCCACACCGGAATAATTTTTAATCCATACTCCTAAATATTTTATTTTAGCATGTCCCTATAAATATGGATATAGCTGAACCAATTCGTGTGTGGGTACATAGTTTACCTCTATTTACTTTGTTTTAGCTTTATTAATTTTTTATCCTGAAAAGATTTGAAACTGTCTCAAAATGTTCCACAACACTGTAATGTCTTTGTCTGGTTTTATCAGGTATAAAATAATACCATCTGCAAACAGAGCCAGCTTTTCTTGACCACCATACCAATTATATCCTTGAATTTCTGAGTCCCTTATTTTCTTTGCCAATGGTTCTAAATATAATGCAAATAACAAAGAGGAAAGAGGACACCCCTGCCTGGTTCCGTTGCTCAAGCAGAAATTATCAGAGAGGAACCCACTGACTTTAATTTTTGCCTCAATCCCTCATATATCCTCCTAATCAACTTTATAATTATATCAGGGAATGGAAATGCTTCCATTTCCCTACTCATACAGTCCCAGCTTACTCTGTCAAATGCTTTCTCTTCATCAAGACCCACCACCAACAGTGGCATTTTTCATACATTCCGCTTCCCTCTGGATCATCAATGCTCTGTTAATGTTTTCAAATGTTTGTCTCCCCTACACAAAACTACATTGATCCATATCTATCAATTCTGGCATCACTTTTGCCATTCCTTTAGCCATTATAGACATAAACACTTTATAAAAACTTTCCCTGCTGTTCCTTAATATAAATTTAAGAAGTATACTAAACAAAATCCATGACCTCCATTCACTAATTGACTTACATTACCCTGACATAACCATTTTGACTGAAACTTGGCTTAAGCCACATGTCAAAAACAATGAAATACTTCCCTCAGGATTCAACATACATAGACTTGATCGTCAAAATAAACGTGGAGGAGATGTAGCAATAATGTTTAAACAAAATCTAGCCCTAGAAGTTATCAACACCACACTTCCTGCATCTAACAATGCAGAATTACTCATCACCAAACTGAATATAAAGAACAAAACACTAATCATAGTGGCTATCCATATCCCTCCAGGAGAAAACACTAGCACAGTTGAAGACATACTTCACTGGCTATCCACAACCTTCCACCAAGAAACCATAATTATGGGTGACCACAACACTGACTGGTCCACCTATAATTCCAATAATCCATCCAATTTCATAAACCTATATGGTTTCTACCAGCTCATACAAAACCCCACAAGAATAGCCAAAACCACCAACAGACAATCCATCCTGGATTGGACTCTCACAAATAAAAATAACACACCCCTTCTAGCAGGATGCCTCCCCGGTAACTTAAGTGACCACCTACCCACATACCTAATCAGAAACAATCTTAGTCCACCTAGACAAGTAGTTCGCTCTTCCAACAAATTAACTGGTCCCCCCTCAAAACACTACCACCAGATGATGCTGTTTAACACTTTAACACCGCCTTCCTCAACATCCTAAACTGCCTGGCCCCCTGCAGAATAGCTAGAATAAAACACCACCACACACCCTGGCTTAGAAACAACACCAAATACCTAGTAAAAGAAAGGGACAAGGCATGGGAACACTGGCTAACTAACAAAAGCAATGACAACCTTCTACTTTTCAAACAATTTAGGAATAAAACCAAATCCCAGATAAAAGCTGACAAAAAAGCCTACTACATCACTGCACAACAAAGAAACAAAAACAACCCCAAAAATTCTGTGTCACTATAAACAAACTCCTGCAACCTGGTAGTACGTCCACCCCCAATCCTGCCACACCCCCATCAAATGATAACATCGCAAAACAATTTAATTCCTTTTTCATAAACACAATTCACTCACTTATTGACTATGACCAAAACATCACTACTACAATCCCAGTATCCAACAATGATGGTGTAAACTCCTTCTTCTTTAACCCTGTCCCAACCCATATCATAAAAAAAACTATTCAGTAAGCTCAAGCCCACCAGCCTAACTGCTGACAACCTCCCATCAGAATTCCTGAAAGCTGCCTCCGAAGTCATAGCCTACCCCATTTCTATCCTCATCAGCCACTCTATCTCTGAGAACCATGTCCCACTAATCTGGAAAGTCTCCTATATCACCCCACTGCATAAAGGTGGCAACTCTACCGAGCTTACTAATTACAGGCCCATTGCCATTCTTTCACCTCTCCAAAATACTAGAAAAATGTATTCACTCCCAGCTTCTAAACTACCTTCTCTCCAATAACCTCCTATCAAACACACAACATGGTTTTCACCCCCACCACAGCACCACAACTGCCCTCCTCAGTTTTACTAACACAATAAATGAACACAGAAATCAGAATAAATATGTCTCATCCATCTTTCTAGATCTCTCAAAGGCATTCGACACAGTTTCACACTTCCCTAGCTTGGTTCCACAGCTATCTAACCAAACACCAGCAGGCTCTTAGATGGCAACAGGAGCTATCATCTTTGCTCCCTGTTAACATAGGAGTTTCACAAGGCTCCATATTAGGCCCCTTACTTTTTACCATCTTCACAAATCAACTCCATAAATCCAAATCTCTCGCCTCTGTCATCCAATATGCAGATGACTCTACCCTGATATGCTCCACCCCCTCTCTAACACAACTACAGGCTATAACACAACAATCCTTCCTAGAAGTAGAATCCTGGCTAACTAACACTAACCTCATACTGAACCCAAACAAGACCAAACGCATGCTCTTTCTCCCCACCAAAACACCCAACCTCTCAACCGCTTTTCAAATCCACTCCTCCAACAACACAATCATAAACACCAGCTCACATACCAAATTACTAGGTGTCACAATTGATAGCAAATTAAAATTCGACCTACACCTTTCTCAAACCATTAAAAAAACACACATCAGACTAGGCTCTCTTTACCGAATTAATCCTTTCCTAACTAGCCATTAAAGACTAAGCATCGCCAGGACTCATCTCTTATCTACTGTTCTCTATGCTTCTCCCATCTTTACAAACCTTAACAAAACTGACCTTACCAAACTTGAATCATCCTACAATAAAATAGCCAAATTCGCCACTAGCTCCCCATATAGGTTCCACCACTGCTCTTCCTTACAACAAATAAACTGGCTAGAATTCCCACAATAACTGACCTATACCCAACTTGTCTTTACTCACCATCTAATATACCAGCCAAACAGAACCCCAGCCCTACAACAATTACTCCAACCATATGCCAACACTCAGCAACTCCGATCCTCACACAAAATAATCCTCCAAGTATCCAAAAACAACAACAAAGCCGGGGATGCCCTCTACTCCCACCACATTTCTAAACTTTGGAACTCAATCCCTCAACGCATCCTAAATGCTACCAACCTACACCAATTCAAAACTCTGCTCAAAGACCACCTTACTAACAACTGGCTCTGCTCCTGCACCAACCCAGGCTAATACCACATAACCCACCTAAAATTTCATCCCCTAAAATTTATAATCTCCATGTGTACCCTACTCCCACTTGTTAACACCACCTATCAGCTACCTATAATAAGAGTATAATTTGATAATTTCTTTTCTTTTGTAAGGGTATACATATGTACACATATTAAAGTATACTCAAATGATCAACTAAAGATGGACCCCTGCCCTCAAAAAAGTATATATTTATATCTATATCTATATATCTATCTATATAAATATATAGATATATAGATAGATAGATATGACTTTACTATATTGTAATAACTTTCTCCTTTTCACTAAAGTACCTATTGTGTATTGTACTTTCTTTATTGTCTCTAAATATTTCTGTTAAATTCTATGTAAAACCGACACTGTACCTGTCAATCTTCTTGTTTTATTGGAACTTTTCTCCCTGGGCCTCTGCTGAAAATGGGCTCACACCCAGACGGACTATCCCAGTCAACAAATGTAAAATAAATAAAAAGAAGTTATGTACTCACCATAATTTTCCATGTTTGGTGTCCATCTCATCTTCATTCTTACTGGTTGGGTTTGGAACCGATCCTCAGTTCCGATTCGGCCGCTTACTAAAGCTTGAGGTCTTCCACTGGCTCGTGGTTGTAACCCTATCCCATTCATGCTCTACTACAACTCCTCAGATCTTGTTTGCTGATAACTATAAATATCTAAGGTAGTATCCAATCATCACATGAAAACAATGAAGAAGATCAGACACTCTCTTACTAGGGAAGAACCTTAGTCCTCTTTGTTCTCCAGGAGCCATAGGTAGGGGAAGGAGGGTGGGATATAAGAATGAAGGTGAGATGGACAACAAACATGGAACGTTATGGTGAGTACATAACTTCTTTATGTTATGTTGTCCTATCTCGCCTTCCTTCTTACTGGTTGGGACAGCGTCCCTAGCACCATATTTCCTGGGTGGCTCATGGGAGTATGTTCTTCAGGACAGTGGATCCAGAGGAGGCCCTGTCCCAGGAGACCAAATCAACTTTGTAATGAATGATAAAGGTATGAGGCGTTGCCCAAGTAGCCACAGCACAAATATTATCAAGTGGCAGCCTAGCTCAAAAAGCAGATGATGTAACCATGGCTCTTGTAGAATGGCCTTTGATACTAAAGGGGAAAGTTTTGTCATTAGCTATATAGATATATGTTATACAATCTGAGAGCCATTTCGAGAGTGTGACCTTAGAAATGGGGGCACCTTTCTTTGTTTCTGAAAATGACACAAACTGATCAGATTTCTTGAAATCCTGTGTCCTATGTAAGTAAAAATGTAATTGTCTATGTACATCCAGTTGGTGAAGCTTATATTCTGCCTTGTTGCCATGGTTTGGGAAAAACAGTGGTAACTCAATGGATTGATTTAAGTTTGACTCTAAATGTACTTTTGGTAGAAAAGATGGGTTTGTTCTACGACAGACTCTGTCTTTATGAAAAATCATATATGGTGGCTTGATGCACAATGCTTCCAGTTCTGAAACTTTTCTGGCAGAAGTGATGGCAATCAGCAAGGCTGTTTTCCAGCTTAAAAACTTTAGATTACAAGATGAGGCAGGTTCAAAGGGAGGAAGGGTCAAATAGGATAGAATAAAATTTAGCTCCCATGGAGGTACAGGTACTTTTATGGGGTGGCCTTAATAAAACAGTGACCTTCAGAAAAGCTTTACATAGTTTGTGGGGCATTAAATTAGGGACAAAATCACTAATGTGGAAGTTGGATATAGGTGCTAGCTGAACTCGGATGGTAGCTGCAGCTGCACCTTCATTAAATAATTTGGTCAGAAATTTAAGAATAGTAGCTATAGGAGCAGAAAAAAGATCAATATGTTTTGTCATTGCCCAGGAAGAAAATCTTCTCCATTTGCTGATATATAATCTTCTGGTCGAGGTCTTATGAGAAGATATTAAGATATACTTAACTGAATGAGGGAGATTAGGAAGCCTGGCTATATTTGGAACTGGAGCAGCCAAGCTGCCAGTTTGAGGGATTGAAGAGAAGGGTGGAGTGCTCCTGACGTATGAGTCAGAAGGTCTGGAACTGGGTCCAAGACCCATGGCTCCTCCTGAAGATGAGGCCAAAGTAAGGGAAACCAAATCTGACGAGACCAGTATGGTGTGATGAGAATCAACTTGCTTCCCAAATGAGCTGACTTTCTGAAGAACTTTGAGAATCAAGGGAAAGGGAGAAAAGCATAAAGGAGTCCCAAGGGCCAATCATGTACAAGTGCATCCCTTGATGACTCCCCCGGAGGGGGGCTCAGGGCAAAATAGCTGCTGCATTTGGCATTCATGGAAGTGGCAAAAAGGTTGCAGCAAGGCTGGCTTAATTTGTGGAAGATCCTGTCCTCTACTTCTTGTTTTAGGGACCATTCGTTAGGCCTGAGAATTGCCCTGCTCAGTTTGTTTGCTATCACATTGGATTTCCCCAGGATGTGCGTTGCTATGAGAAAGCATTGGGAGGACATCGTCCACTGCCATACTCTGTAGGCCTCTCAACAAAGGGGGTAAGACCTGGTTCCTCTTTGTTTGTTTATGTAGCAAACAACTGACATGTTGTCTGTCTGTATCACAACTGTTCCCAGGGGAAGAGAGTCTTGGAGTGCCTGCAACATCAAAAGCACATCTCTCATCTCTAGGACATTGATATGTAAATGGGCCTCATGATCCTGCCAAGTACCTTGAACTGTCCTGCCCAGATAATGCCCCCCATTTGGGAGGTGTCCGTGGTCACTGTCACCATCAGCTGTGGTGGAAGAAAAGGTTGACCCAATATCACATGAGTGGAGTGGAGCCACCAGCGAAGGTCCTTCTTGCATGACTCTGTCAACAGAATTTGGTGAGACATGGGTAGTTCTTGCAATGGCCATTGGGTGGAAAGTAGCCATTGCAGAATTCTCACATGCAAGCGTGCTAGTGGAACTAAACTTATAGCGGCTGCCATGGTTCCCAAGACCTTTAGAACTGTTCTCGCCTGTACTGTTGTCTTGGTAAGAATACTGAAAACTTGATGCCTCAGAATTGAAACTCTTTCTGCAGGTAGTTTTGCCACCATGTTCATAGTGTCTATGTCTGCTCCTATAAATACGATTTGCTGCAATGGCAACAAGGCAGATTTTTTGTAGTTTATCATGATTCTTAGGTGAAACCAAAGAGATAAAGTGGTGTCTCTTGCTTCTAGTAGTAGATGCTCGGTGGTGGCAGTTAGGAGCCAGAAATCTAGATATGGAAACTCCCGGAATTCTAGACACCTCAGGTGAGCCATCACTACTGCCATACATTTGGTGAACACTCTGGGGGCTGTAGTGAGACCAAAGGGCAGAGTTCTTAACTGGTAATGAATGGCTCCCAGCCAGAAGTGCAGATGACTGCTGGATGGTCTGTCCATTTTTATATGGTAGTACGCATCATGGAGATCTACAGAGCACATCCAATTGTCTTTCCCTAAAAAGGGAAGAATCGACTGCAGTGTCACCATCCGGAACTTGATCTTTTTTACTGATTTGTTTAATTTTCTGAGATCCAAAATTGGTCTCCAATCCCCTGTTCTTTTTGGTACTAAAAAGAATCTCCAGTAAGTCAGTAAGTTCCGGATCCTATTTGGTCTGTGGGGATGTTTTGGATGACTCTTTTGTCTAGCAAATTTTGAATTTCTAAGGTTGCTTGATCCCTTTGATTGGGTGGAGCATCCGGGATTTTCTTTATATTTGGAATGGGTAGAGAAAAGAGTATACAGTAGCCACTGGATATGATTCTTTGTACCCACTTGTCTCTTGTTATTCTCAGCCAGGCTTCTGGATACAAAGATAAGAGTCCCCCGACTGGCTCCAGAGCTGGACAGATGGGCCTCCTTTCAGGAGAACTGAATGGGCCTGCCACAGAAAGAATCCCTGTTGACCTGATTTTGTGGACCCCCTCTGCCATGTGGGCAGTGTCTTCCATTAGTATTTCTCCCTCTGCCCCTGGGGGAAGAGTCACCACATGTGTCCGTGTGTCCTGGAAAGCTCTCTGGGATTTTCGGAACCACATCTTTCCCCCCTTCTGGCCTTTAGGATAAGGTCTTGAAGGTATGGACAGAGACAGTCTTTTCTCACTGCTCACACCTGGTTAGCATCTCTTTAACTTTTGGCCTGAACAAGGACGAGCCGTCAAACGAGACATTAACAAGAGAAGATTTGAAGGGTTCTGCAAAGTTGCATAAGCACATCCAGGAATGTCACTGTAAGGAAATTCCTGAACCCGCTGACCTACTCGCTCCATCTGATGGATAGGAAATCAGTCTCATGGGAGAGTTGACTACAGAATTTAAGGTGGAGAGCTGGGAGGATACCTTATCAGAGACCCCGCAGCTACTGTACCTTGAAGAGTATCTCCCAACTCCTTTAGGAGATCCCTTTGTAGCCTTGTAAAATGCATGAGGTAATTCAGCAATCTGAGGGTAAATGTCGCTGAAGAAAACATGTGCTTCCCATATCTATCCATCATATGAGAGCCTTTATTCAGAGGTTGCCCTCTAACTAAAATGGGCTTCAAAAGCCCTCTAACTTAAATGGACTGACACCCTTATTAAAGAATGGAAACAAGCACTAACTACTAAGAAAAAAATTCACACAGGAAAAACTGCCCTCTCTAAAAAGAAATTAGCAGAGTAAGCCCTCTAAATTAAACGGGTCTAACAATTAACTGGGATAGGGGATAACAAGGCCCAATGGAATGACTGGCCAACAACAACACAACAAAGAAATTACTCTATCTAGACTACAACAATTAGAGAAAAATCTAATTATTAACTACTAGATGGTGATAGAAAGAGAAAAAACTTAGTAAAAAATGAATATAAAGCTGTTCAATTAGCCAGAGCCAAGATGGAAGCCTGCGATCTGTTTAGCAGCAAACGAGATCTGAGGAGTTGCAGTAGAGCGTGATGGGATAGGGTTACAGACACGAGCGAGTGGAAAACCTCGAGCTTTAGTAAGCAGCTGAGTGAGAACCAAGGATCGATTCCGAACCCAACCAGTAAGAAGAAAGGTGAGACAGGACAACATAACATTCATAATTTAGTAGTGAAAAGCCCTGTATGGAGCTGAATCAGATGGATCTTTATCCTCTTTAGGTGTTACAGCTACCACTGCTTCCTTCTAGTATAGTATGTTTATACTTCTTCTCCTCTTAAAAATACTGTTAAACAAAACCTTCCAGATCTTTATCAGTTTTTCCCTTCTAGCTTCCAAACTTGCACAGGAATATCATCAATTCCTGGAAACCTTCCTATTGATTTGTTATACATCATTATTATCTCATCTCTTCCTATTCTGTTAGTACTTGAGCCTCATCTGCCTCTAACCTTGGCATATTTAGTTCTTCCATAAACATTTCCATTTGTACCTTTTCCTGATTTCCGTATCTTTCTGCTTTATACATACTTTCACAGAATTTCTGAAATATTTCTAACATCTTTACAGGATCTCTTGTCATCTTCCTTGTTATAGGCTCTCTAAGCTTGGCGGCAGCCCTTTCTAGTTTCTGTTGCCTGAATTGTTGTGCTACAAGTTTTTGTGCACTAGATTTATTATCAAAAAGCAGTTGCTTAACAGCAATCTTTCTAAACTCATGCATATTACTGAGGTAATCCCTTATTTTCTATTTAGCATTCTGCAGTTGCTCCTCTTCTTGTTCTGTGAGATTCCCCCTATTCTGCAATGCTTTAACATTTGTCAGTCCCTCTAAATAATTATTGTTACTTCTTAATCATATCTCCCTTTCATTTATTTCCACCCTATCTTTACACTCCATATTAATTTTATCCCACTCCCTAGCTATATATTCAAAAGAAATTTATATCTTCTCTAATAGTTCCTGAAAAGTTATTTAAAATGAATGATGTTGTCTGGTTTTATCTTGTACTTACTGATACTGCTGATGGCAGTTCTGTGCTGGTGCCTAGTAGAAGTAAATGCAAAGCAGCTTTTGCGTGCTGGAACCAAAGTCTAATTAGCACACTGCTTCAGTGCCTTGTAAAAACAAAGTCTGGTTAGTGCACATAAACTTTGCAGACTATAACCTTCTCAGCAGTATATTGTTAACTTTCTTGCACAGAACTACTAAAATAACTTGTTTATGTAACAGATGGCACGTACAATACCGTACAGTTTACAGGTTTACTGTTTCAGATTTACTTCTCATACAGCATAAATGATCTCCAGTGCTTAGATCTAACAAGAAATCAGATCTAACACCATACACTTTTACTGTCCTTATATACACCTTTTTCTTCTGCAATTCAGATCCTGTCCATGAGAATAGTCTATTGTTTAATACCTCTGGAATTTGCAGTTTGTTACTTTGGTATCCTCTGATGTCATACAGTCTGTTCTGTTTCAAGGTGAATTTACTGTGAATGCTTCCCTATGAAAGTTGTTTTCCCATACTCCTTGCACCTGTGTCTCAGGAAATTTCTTATCTCTAATTCCTTGAAGCTTGTACTAGACTGTTACACACAGCTAAATGCCTCTTTCAAGGAGTTATCCTTATCAGCCTTCTTCTCAAGCTGTACCAGCCCCTCATGTTACATTTACAGATTAATGCCATTTTTTTATTATTTGATTTTTAGCTGAGAATAATTTAACCCTTTAATATATGTATGCTAGCAAATGCAAATGTATGCATCTAACTGACTATACTTTCCTACATATATTCTAGCAGGCAGAAGTGTATGCATCTAACTAGCAAACAGAAGTATTACCTGCATTTATTTTCACTATATACATATTCGCTAAAGGTTGAACGTCGAGCTGGCACCTCAGCGTTCATGAAAATCTACTGCCAATCATTAGCAGACCGGAGTTCCGCTGTGGCGACCCCTAACCGGGAAAAGCCAAAAGACAACAACAACATTTTCACTATATACATACATATATGTATATATATATATATATATATATATATATATATATATATATGTGTGTGTGTGTGTGTGTGTGTGTGTATGTATATGTGTGTGTATATGTGTCTACTTCAGAATGTCTACCATTCAGAATGCCGACTTTCATATGGCCAACACCATATGATCGACATTCCGAAAGACTGACATCCTGAAATAGCACCATTTACCTACCTGTAAACACAGTTAAACTGTGCTATGCAGGGGGGCAAGCCCTCCTGCACCCCCACACCCCGTGCTACTTAAATATTCTCACTCCGAGATTGCGCTACAGTGCAGGAAAGGGGAATCTCCCAGTCCCGCACTGTAGCGGGATCTCCACTATCATTTGTCGGCCTTTCAAACGTTCGCTCATATGGTGTCAGCCATATGAGTTTCGAACATTTGAAAGTTCGAACAAATGAAGGGCTCCCATATGTGTGTGTGTATAAATATATATATATATATATATATATATATATATATATATACACACACACACACATATATATATATATATATATATATATATATATATATATATATATATATTCTATTAAACAGAAGTATATATGTCTAAATATATATATCTAACAGTTCCTAATAACTTCCACTAAAATTCCTTAAATTCCTCTCTTCTCAACAGATTGGTGGGAAAGCGCCAGTGTCTCATTTTTATTTCATTACTCTGTTTTTATTTTAGATATTATAGGCACATGATCTGAAATAGTTGCTGGGTACATATTAAGGCCTTCAATTAAATGCAGATGTTCCTGTGAAATGTAATTTTTGTTTACCCTTGTCCAGTTTTTGTATCTTGGGGAACAATATGTAAATTCAGTATGAAGTCCTAGTACTGAATTCACATCTTCCATGCAAATATTTTCATAAATTTCTTCAAATGTCTACCCTCTTTTGTTATATTTTCCCTTCTGATCCCCCAAGACACACCTTCATTGCTGCAAATCAACTTCCACCCCCCACACACCTTTAAGTAATATTCCTTGCTGAAATCTGATTATTTCTCTCAGAATTTTCTTAATCTCCATTATAGCAGTTTTAGGTGGAATATAAATACATGTCATTGTAATCCTTCTCCCTTGCCAGTAGCCCCTTAGTACTACAAATATACCCTTATTATCTTTTTTACCCTCTTCTATCACTACTGGAGCTACTCTTGCAATTAATATAAGTGCTCCTCTTTTCATTTCTCCCAAATATTCCACTGAATAATCATCCTGAAAACCTTTCAAATTCACATCTTCAGTCCCCCCCAAGTGTGTTTCCTATAACATAATTATTTGTATTCTGCATTTTTAAATACAGTTCACTACTCTTTCTTTGTATTTATCTGTGAGACCATTGACATTTTCAGATATCATAGAAAGCATCACTGTATTAAAAAGTTATTATTCCCACCTTTTATGTATAACAACTTTTTTGTTAAATGTCTAGTTCCAGCTTTTGTGTTACATGCATACACTGTTTCACAGATTGAACTTTAACAGTTCTTTCTTGTCATATCCACTTGAGCTTATGTCACATCTTACAAAACTTTTTGTTTTATTGAAAGCCCCCAAACAAACAGATAAAAAACCCAAACACACCCATAATATCCCCCTAAAACCTATTAACTTAATACTAACACACAAAGCTATGTACATCTTCAAATATTGAAGTTTTACCCTCCCAATAGGAGCAAATGTCCCAAACTGACAGCCACACTCACAAATTTGAGTTAACCTAAAATAAAGGTTATCCATGCTAAGATGCATGGTGCAGCCTATGCTTCTACTAAGTGCTGTCTGGTTTGGTCTTATCTTTATAACTTTCCAAGATGGGAAAATACTTGAATGCTTTCAGAGAAAATTATCTCCTAGCCAATTTCTCTTTATCACATTATTTCCATGGAGACCTGAGGACCAGATACAGAATTGCTACTAATTCTAAGTTGTGCCTGGTTTTGTCTTACCTTTATAACTCTCCCAGCTGGACAAATACCTGAATGCTTTCTTAGAAAATCATCTCCTAGCCAATTTATCTTTATCAGATTGTCTCCATGGAGACATGAAGACCAGACAGAAAATTGCTAAGCATACATTTATTTGCTAGAAAAAAAGCCTCACAATATTCAGCATTCTTTTTCATTTACTTGATTCTCTTAAAACATGTTACTAGATCAAGCTATGGGCCTTAATTCAGTCATTCCCCCATGCAAAAATGAGAAAAAAAAGCTAATTATTTTTAATTTGTCATGCTCTTTTAACCAGATTTTGCTTGTTTTTTAATTGCAATGCCCACACCTCTCAAAATGGTACCATAAGCATTCTTAAATAAAAAATTTTCCCTGTTAGAGAAAGAGGAAATAGTTCTATGACTGAGAGTCAGCAAATGCTAAATGACAGCAGGGAAAAAAGAAGTCTGATCTGGTGGATGAGGAGGAATCCTCTGAAAATGATGGAGGGATTCCCACTGCCATACTACTGCCATCTGTACCCCTGATGGATCACTCTCAGAACCCATTTGTCTGAGATTTTCTAGTGCCAAAGAGACATACTGAGAGACAAATTTGGGGGGAAGATTTAAAGGTTTGCCAGGGGTTGGGGGGTTACCATTTGAAGATAGTCATTCAGACTTGTTGGACAACGCTAGTTTCTGGGAGATTCTTCTCTTCATTTTGGAGTTTCTTGCCATTGGTTTTCAAACGTATGCTTGCCAGAGATCTGCTGCATTATTTTGCCTTTTTATAAAAATATCCTAACTTAGAGATGAAACTTTTACCAAATTTGGAGAAGGGAGGATGAAAAATCTGAGTCACCCCTTTAATTAGTTTCCCTTGCTCATCAAACATTTTCAGGACCTCAGCAACAAAAGGTCTAAAAACAATTTCCCTATCAAAGGGAGAATACAAAACTTCAGCCTTAACACCCTCAGGTAAATTTTAAGAATGTAACCACGAAAACCTTTTCTTAATAGATCCAGTAGCTGCTGGTCTAGAAGACACATCAGCTGAGTTATAAGCATACTTCAAAGAATGTTTAGATACTTGAGACGTAGAAGCAGTATTTGAATTACATTAAAATGTTACATCAGAAGAAGGAAATTAAAAGTTATGTACTCACCTCATCTAGTCACCTGTGTTGTCCATTTTCATTCTTCCTCAATGAATGAATGGTTATGGATCCGATCCTTGGATCTGACTTGGCCACATACTTCAGACTTTGGATCAAACTCTCCCTCTACCCATAATGCCCTAGTTCATCCCCGATACCTCAGGTGAAGTTTGTTGCCATAAGGACCCAATTAATAAGTTAAAGAAATGGATAGCTAAAGAATAGGGCTAAAACCTAGAGCTGTAGGTTCCAATACAAAAACCAACAGGTCATACCAGAAGATTATAGAAAGGGTGATGGAAGGGAGGGTAGTTGAGAAGAATGAAAATGGACAACACAGACGCCTAGTTATGGTGAGTATATAACTTATAAATCTGATGTTGTCCTTTTCATTCTTCCTCACTGATGGGACAGCATCCCCTGCTACATAAACCTTGAGTGTCCTTCATAGAAGGATATTCTGGAGCACTGCTGAACCAAATGAGACTCTGTAGATATGATGTCCAACTTGTAATGTGAAATAAAGGTATAAGCCTTGGATCATGTGGCTGCTGCACAAATGTTGCTCATAGTAGTAGTCCATGACCAAAAAGCCAATGAGGTAGCCAAGGATCGAGGTGAATAAGCTTGGGGGGAGCCTTTTTGAGAATAAATTAATGAAATGCAGTCTGTAATCCATTTAGCTAGGGTAATTTTAGAAACTGATTGACCCAAGTGACTTGGGAAAAATGACATGTAAAAGCTGATCTGACTTTCTAAACTGTTTTGTTCTATTAAGATAAAAATGTAATTGTCTGTATACATCAAGGAGATGTAGCATGCCATCTCCCTTATTGGAAAAATCTGGAAAAAAATGGTAAATTAATGGATTGTTTGATGTTATTTTCAGAAGCCACCTTAGGCACAAAGAAATAGTTAGTCCATGGAGAAACCCTGTCTTTGTGAAAAGCAATGTAAGGTGGTTTCACTGACAGAGCCTGGAGTTCAGAAATTCTTTTCACTGAAGTTATAGCTACCAGAAAGACCATTTTTCATGATAGAAATTTTAGATAACATTTGCCTGATGGTTCAAAGGGTTGCTGAGTTAAACCCTGAAGAATCACAGTAAGGTCCCAAAGTAGTGAAGGGTCTTTTATTGGAGAAGAAAATGCCCTTCATAAAAGCTTTACACAATCTGGAAGAAGCCAGGTTGAAAGAGTTTATTTCCTGAATGGAAATTTGACATTACTGCCAACTGACGTTTAATTGCAGAAAAATTGGCCCCATCATTAAAAATGGTTGTAAGAAAGTGAACAATTGCAGAAGCTGGAGACACAAAGGTTCAGAGGTTCATAGGACTGGTAAGTACTAGGCTATCTGCCCAAGGGCATATGTAAGCCTAGCCAGAATGTGTTGGCTTTCGTTGCCCCCTTAGATTAGTTCCCTGTGCCTCTGTCCAGCAGAGCCATTGTTTCCCTGTGCCTCTGTCCAGCAGAGCCACTGCAGTGATCCCTGGGGTAAATTTTATGTTTTCCATCCACTCATCAATGTTTCTCTTGAAGAGTGTTAGTGAGGGGCTCTGCCTAATGTAGATTGGAATCCTGTTCCAAAGCATGGGGAGTCTCTGGGACAGGAATCTATCCCTCCAGCAAGCCCTACTTATCATTATGGTGAGGTTTAGATCCCCAGAGCGTGTGGCTCTTGGGGATTTGTTTTTTATTAGGTGGAGCATGTCCATCAATTCTGGGTTGGACATGACCTTGTATGTTAGGCAGAGATCACCTCTGAGTAGGCGGTATGCAACTGAGTACAGCTGGAGTTTCCTCAGTCGGGCAGCATAGGGCAACTTTTTGAGGCCAGTAATCCTCTTGGTGAGGTACTTCTGTGGTCTTTCCAGCTGTTGCAGGTGTCTTGTAAGGTACATCCCAAATGGGGCATTGTACTATATGATGGGTCTGATGAGTGATGAGTAGTGGGGAACAATAACCTCTTTTGTTCTAGATGCAAACACTTTTGTGATTAGGTGGGCCACATAGAAGGATTTTCTAACCACCTTGCCAATATGATTATCAAAGGAGAGATTGCTATCTACTTGGGTCCCCAGATCCCTTATTTCATTTTCTGTATTTAGGGGACTACCACGTATGTGGTAATTTGCATGTACTTTGTTTTTTCTGAAAGGGATGACTATGCACGTTTTGGCATTTAGATTGAGGCCATGATTTTGACACCAGGTATCCATCTCAGTGAGACCCTTCTGGAGGATGTCTGTATCAGCTGGAGAGTCAATTATGGCCCCCAGTTTGCAGTCGTCTTCCTACTTGTCAGCCATAGTCCTCCTGTGCTTGCCTGTACCTCTGAGAAGTATATACCAAACAGGAGGGGTCCCAGGACTGAGTCCTGGGGGACGCCACTTGTAACCAGTTTAGAGTCGGACCTAGAGCCTTCAACTCTTACTGTGTGGGTTCTAGCCGTGAGCCAACTGGCAACCCATCTCATGGAGTAGGGGTTTATGTTCAGGCTGGTGAGCTTATCTATAATACCATAATGGGGAATAGTCTCAAAACCCTTTGCAAGGTCTAGGAAGGCTGTGTGGACCTCCTTTCCCTTGTCTAAAGCCTTGGTAACTGTCTCAAAGATGTCCACCAGGTTTAGGAGGCATGATCTTCCCTTAACAAAGCCAAACTGGGTAGGGTCTAATGTTTGGAGGTTCCCAATGTCTCTGTTTATGAGTTCCATGATGATGTGTTCCATAGCCTTGCAGACCAGGCTAGTCAGGCTTATAGGGCGATAGTTCCCCGGGATGATGTTTTGGTCAAAAGCCCAAATAGAAAACTTTTTCCATTTGCTCCTATATACTTTCATGGTAGAAGCTTTTTGGGAAGCCAAAATAATATCATGAACTGAGGAAGAGAGCCTGGACTGTCTAGTTACTACTGGAAGTAGATAAACCATGTGGTTAACTTCAGAGTGTGAAGGTTGGGATGTTGAATCCCCGATGGGTGAGACAGGAGATCCTGATGAGGCTCCAGTATCCATGGAGGATAATGAAGATGCAAACTTGCTGAGATCAGAAGGGGCAACGAAGATGGCTGAGCTCTTCAGCCTGCTTATTTTCTCTACGAATTTTGGAACCAGTGGAAGTGGAGGGTAAGCATAAAGGAGACCTGAGGCCCAAGTGTGAAGCAGAACAGCTCTCGGTGAGGGAGGATCAGAGTGAAGTACTTGCTGCACTTGTTCCTGAGAGAGGTGGCAAATAGGTCACAGCAAGATTGGCCCCAACACCTGAAGATCATATTCGCCACTGACTGATTGCAAGACCACTCATGAGGCATCATAATAGATCTGATTATTTTGTCTGCCAGCACATTGGTTTTCCCGCATTGCGATTAGAAAGTGGTCTGAAGGGGCGTGGCCAAGATGGCGACCTGGTAACAGCACTTTCACAGCTCTCTTTCCTCAATAATATTTCTGACAGGAATTTTGAGAAAAAAACAACAATAAGAAGATATTTTCGGTACTAACCACTTTCTAATACCCAGAGACATCATCAGAACAATTTTTTATAAATTTTATTGGAAAATTCCTGTCAAATTAATTACTAGAAAATCAACAGTAGCATCAGCTACTCAGAATGAGCCATCTCAGGAATCCACCTCAGGACCCAACATTCAAAAAGGATTTACATTCACTTATTTTAAATATTCAGGAGTTGACAACTAAAATAGATAAGATGGATAATAAATTGGACTCTTTTAAAGAAAAATGTACTCAACAACTTGAACAACTTCAGGAGATGTTCACACAACAGAAAGGCCAAATTTCTGTCATTGAACAGTCCTTAAATGACATTGATTCCAGACTCCTGCAAGAAGAACAACAAACTGAATTTTTATTTAACAAAATACACATCTTCTGGAGAAAATAGATGACATGGAAAACAGAATGAGAAGAAATAATATCCGAATATATGGTCTGCCAGAAAAAGCAAAGGGGATAATATAATAAACTTTCTTACTACCTGGATCCCAAATGTATTAAAATTACCGGAAGCCCTTTCTTTTGGAATAGAACGTGCACACAGGTCATTGTCAACTTCAGGAAATGCATCTTTAATCAAAAACAAACCAAGATCAATAATTGTTAAACTTTTCTCCACACAAGACAAGGAACTCGTCCTCAAAAATGCTTGGACTAACTCACCCATTAAATATAATGATGCATTAGTTAGATTTGACAATGATTACTCTACAAAAGTGGTTTTCAAAAGAAAAGAATTCATGCCAATAATAAAAATCTTGAAAAAGAAACAACTGAAGACCCATTTTTTGTTTCCAGCAAGACTTCGTATATTCCTTCCAGTGGGAATAAAAATATTTGAAACAGTGGATTCAGCAATAAAATATCTCACTACAAACAACATTTTAACACAGGAAGAATCTATGGATTGGACAAATAATACACCAAAAATAAATGCAGAAGTAAACAACTGGAAGACTGTTGAACAGAAGAAAAAAAACTAAAAGAAAAATAACTTATATGTTACATGTACCACAAAACTTTAAACATTGTCACAAAAACTAACAAGAAATCTTCCAGTCATTAATCACAGTAATATATCAGGTACAATTTCTATTTATTTTATCTCACTTAAAATCTAGAATAAATATGAACTGGGTAAATTAACATTATCATTTAGGTCTATCCAAACATATTTGAAACTTGATAACAATATTTTTCTTTCTTTACGTCTCTGATTTAGTCATCAACAAACAAAATGTATATAGCACTATGTTCAAGCTATATGCAAATGAATATCTGGTTTAACCAGATGTAACCATTTCACCATATATTTAACTATACTAGCAATTTGTTATAAAATCTTTGAATGAATCATTCATATAATATGTCTAACCTAAGTTTTCCAATCGGGGCAGGGAGGGGAGCGGGACAAATGTATTTTTTGAAAAATGATATATTTATGTTAAATGAGTTACATAGTTAAAGTACTTAATCCATTAATGCTGTTGTAATGATTTGCTTTACTGAGATAGAAAGACAGCTTGAGTGTGTGCACATGTCTGGTTGTATGGATTATGATGTCAAAGCATCCCAGTACACCTCATGGACTCTTATTGTATTTTTAACGTATATATACAAAGCTTCCTTACTGGAAGGGGGATAATGTTGTGTTTATTGAAGATGTTTGAACTGTGTTGTAGCTATGCAGTAGAAAAATATTTTCACGAGTGATACTTTGAAAGATAAGAAAAATCTTCATTACTTTTCCTGCTCTGTTCACAAGACAGCAATCTCAAATATGCATACAAGTAATATATAAAGTTTGTAATTTCCACTGTAACCACTTTGTGATTGTCTATGACGCCCTTTAAATAATATGTAAATGCAATATCATTAGGCAAGGAAGTAAATCTCAAAACAAGCACATCTTAAAACTCTTCAACTAGAAGAAGGAAAATAATCTGTATATAGAAGATGCTTGAGTTGTGCTGGATGGTTATAGTTAGTTAAGAGTTTAAACCCTTGCAAGCTATTACAGTAAATTATTCTACACTACTAGAATGTCATATTGAATCTTTTATAAGAAGTAAAGCATTTGGTGCTGTTTGTTTTACTAGCAGGTGTCATGTAGTATGTCTCACATATAACATAGGAATGTCTTGCATATAATACAGATAAATATATGCAAAAATAAATATTACCACGAGCGATGCCTTGAAAATCAAGAAAAATCTTCACTACTTTTCCTGCCCTGTCCACGAGACAGTAGCCTTAAATACACATGCAAGCAACACCCAAATATCTTATGTCTCATTGCGAGCACTTCATGCTTGCGTATACCATCCTTTGAATAAAATGTAATTGCAGCATTCCTGGACAAGGAAGTAAATCCCAAAACGAGCACTATTTAAAGTGCTAGTGCACCTGAATTACAAAGCTACATGTCAACCCTTTAGTGTTACTGATTATTACTAAACATTTAACACACCTAAACTAAATAAAATATGATTAGATTTAGTAAACAGACACCAAACAAATTTTCTAATAGGTTCTTTATATACTAACAGAAATAGCAACATACGCATAGCTATTGTTAGAAAAAAGTTAAATATTGTTAGATATACAGAAAGGCAATACTCTATACATAGTTATATACATTAATATTAAGAATTTCTTATACTAGAATAGCTGTGTGGGTTCATAGATTGCTACGAGAATATCGACCCTGGGGCTTGTATAAGTCTAGTCATTGCTGTTCTCTGGCTATTTCTTTCCATACTGCTTGCTTACCTGGACACCTGTTTGCCAGGGTGACCGTTATGATCCCCCGGATGATTTTCCTCTCTCTCGACCAGTCATCGGGGTTCTTTTACAGAGTCTGGCCAGTCTGTGGGTTGGGAACCTATCTCTCCACTATGTTTTACTTCAGTACTTTGAATCTTAAAATATGTAAAGACTATTATATATAAGTTTATGTATATATATTTATATACATGTACATATATTGTCATATAAGCCGACGCAATTTTAGTAGAGTTCTGGAATATAACTTGGAAAACTACTTTCTTAAAAGTTAAAGAATAATAAATCTAATTATTTCATAAAGAGTAAGGAAGAAAATGGGAAATATTCACACAACTATAGAATAAATAATATTCTTATAGCACTGATATTACATGATAGATACTCTAGAAGTGGAAAATTACCCTAAACAAATTGCGAGTATAATGAAACTACAATCTAAAAAGAACATAGGTATTAACTAATTAACAAGGTATTGGAGTCTTTGCAATGTGAATTAAAGCAAATGTGTCATGTTCGATTGATATGTGAATTGTTGTACTAACATGAAACAAATTTTGTTAAATGTAATTGGAAAATTGTTTTTGTAACTCTGATTATAAGAAACTCTGCAAGTAAGAGTTAACAAGTATAAGCAGGTTATTGATGTATAAATATTATTGCTTTCACACGAATTTGCATATAATTGTCTATTAGCTGATCATATTAACTCGTTAATATATGTAAATAGTGACATACTAAGGATGAGGTTAAGAGAGATTAGTTTAAACATTAGTCACAGATTTGGAAGGTTTGTGTGGGTACTTGTGTTACTCATGCAAAGAGGTATATTACCTCATAGAGATGGGAAAAGGTGTAATAAATTAGAATGATTTAAATTAGAAGTTTCATTGTTTTCTTATACTGTTTTGGTGTCTACAGAAGATAAGCAGATCTTCCATGTAAACAATAGTGTAAATTATACATATAATGCAAACCAAGAGTTAAATCTATGTATATCAACTGTCATACAAATAAATCATAAACCAAAACATGAAATATCTATCTGTAAATGTTAATGGATTAAATAATAATATCAAAAGGAGAAGTCTATATAAATACATAAATCTACACAATCCACAAATAGTATTTCTTCAGGAGACGCATCTATTAGATAAAGATATAAACAATCTCAATATTAATAACTACACAGTATTAGTAAGTTCTCAACACAAACAAAAGAAGAGAGGAGTAGCCATATTAATGCATAATACAATTATTTCTCCTAGAATAATTAACACCTATCAAGACACATCTGGTATGTTTTGCTTAGTAAATATAGAGTTAAATAGGAAAATATACACTTTAGTTAAGCTATATTGGATACCAGGACTTGGCGTAGGAACAGTAAAACATCATATTGAAGAAATATTACATTTAACTAAAGGTAGTCTAATAATGGCAGGAGACTACAACTGTATAATAGATGACAAAGATACAGATTCAAAAAGTAAAAGAAGAAAGTTACCTATATCAAAGACACTTTCCAAGTTTACAGACGCAATCTCCATAAAAGATATAAATGAATTTGCTGACCCAGACTCATTCATTTACACTTTTTACTCACATAGATATAAGACTAGTTTCAGAATTGACAGGATATACATATCCAATGATCTAGTAACAAAAATAAGTAATGTCAAAATAATAAACTGTCCATTATCAGATCATAATGCTCTGGTTTTTGAAATGGAGCTTATGCATATAAATAATAATCCCATAACAAAAATACCTTCATATGTTACAAAATTAACAGACTTTAAAGAATTTTTTGAAGGTGAAATAAAAACTTTCCTTGAACTAAATACCACAGAGAACATTTCAGAAATATATATCTGGGACTCCTTAAAAGCATATATATATGGAAAAGTACTATCCTGGTATATTAATAAAAGAAAAATATGGAATAAAGACATGCTAGAATTACAAAAGAAAGCCGATAAATTAAAACTAGAAATTCAAGAAGGAAATAAAGATTTAATTTAAGAATTACTACAAATTAACAACAAATATGCGGAAATTTTACATCACAAGACAATGATTAACCTAGAAAAGATAAAATTAAATTCTTATTCAACAAATCCAGTACATCAGAGGCAACTAGCTAATAGAACAAAAAAATAAAATCTAAGCAAATAAAAGAATGATATATCTCTAATACAAAGAAAAAAGTCACAGATCTAAATAGTATATTAGAAGCCTTTAGATTACAATACAACTATGATAACCTTTCAAGCATTCATGAAAAACCTGACAAAGATATAAAAAATTATCTTAAAAACAAAATTCTTACTAGATTAACACAGGAGCAAATTGACACTACAAGCAAACCAATTACTATGACAGAACTAAAATGACAGATTAAAAAGCTTAAATTAAATAAAGCACCTGGCCCTGATAATATAATATCAGAAATGTATAAAGTAATACCTAATCAAGCTATATCTTTACTCTTAAAAGTATACTCCATAGTTAATCAAAATATAATTATACCACCTTCATGGAATATTCATTGATATCACCAATAATTAAATCAGACAAAGATGAGAAACAATGTTCGTCATATAGACCAATATCCTTATTAAACATTGATTATAAAATGTTCATGGCAATATATGCTGACAGAATTAAACACTTTCTTCCCATGCTAGTACAAGAAGACCAGACAGGATTTATCAAAGGAAGAAATACATATGATAATCTTAAAAGAATTTTGTCATTGATAGATTATAGTAAACATGCAAACTTGGATTTAAATATAATATCCTTAGATATCAATAAAGCATTTGATTCTGTTAACTGGAATATCCTTACACTAGTCCTAAAAGAGTATAATTTTCTTACATCTTTTATTGCCCTTATTCAGTCACTATATAAAGACTCCATAGCATATGTTAAATTAGGTTCATATAGATCTGGACCCATACCAATCAAAAAAGGAACTAAACAAGGCTGTCCCCTATCACCACTATTATTTGCATTACTTATAGAACCATTTGCAAATCAGATAAGATCAAATAGTAATATTAAAGGCATCTGCATCAACAAAACTTTATCTCTTAAATTACAATTATTTGCAGATGATATACTTCTTACCCTATCAGACACTAATGCATCTTTACAAGCTTTGTTTAAATAAATAAATAATTTTCAAACTATTTCAGGTTTACAGTTCAATGAAAACAAAACAAAAATTGTCATGTAATACTAAAAAGAAACATATAAACAAAAAATATTCCAAATACATAGCAGAGGATAATATAATAGTATATTTAGGCATAGATCTACTTGAAGACTTAACTGACTCACTTATATATAATTATAATAAAACACTAGATAAAATTGAGCAAGCGATATCTACCTGGAACAAATATATGTTTACAATGGGAGACAGAGTATACCTTATTAAATCAATTATTTTTCCTAAAGTATTATATCTAATACAAAGTTTTTCACTGCCACCTCCCAAGTATATCACTCAGAGATATAATAAACTAATATTATTTTTTTATGGTTCCCAAACAAACCCCGAATTGCTTTAGATAAACATTTACCAAACTGGGAAGATGGAGGAATTAATTTACCTGATATTGAGATATATATTATGTCCTCTGTTGTTAAAAATATAACCTTATGGTTAAATGCTCACTACAAACCTATATGGAAACAATTACATGAACAGGTCTATACTGAACTTAATCATAACAACAGATCAGATCATTTAACTATAATACCATTTCCTTTAGTTTGGATGTTAAAAGATTATCTAGAAGGCAAAAATAAAAATAATAAACTGCAATCCAAATATATGAACATCACACTAACAACATTTAAATCGTTCATAAACAAAGTCCCAAATATTAATTCATGGTTCTTTCTGATTTTTCCTATTGCCTTCACACCCACTATCCTTGATACATACCAAATTCAGAAAATGAATATGCTCAAGATAGGCCCAATAAGCTACTGGCATCAGCTGGTAGAACAAGAGAAAATATTAACTAAAGATCAGATAACCAGAAAATCTAATATAAATAATGACTCAAGGCTACTTTTGCAAAATCTAAGACAATATCTTATAAACAGAATTGGACAAATGCAAGATACAGTTTGACATACTGTCCCAAAATGTATTGATTACATTATTATAATTAATAATCAACCTTATCAAGGTGCTGGGTATCTATCTAACATTTACAAAATAATTAAAACAACAAAAATATACCAAATAGACACCTACTGGAATTATTATACACAGATAAATAATCACCCTCCTAACGAAAAGGAAAAAAAGATTATCTTAAAATCTTCCAAGAAGTCATTATCAATAAACTTGCAGTTATTCACATGGAGATATGTGAATAGAAGTTTTTATACACCACATAGATTATCTAAGATGTATGCAAGTGAAGATCTATGTTGGAGATATCAGACTAAAATAAGAGCAGACTGGCAACATATTTTTTATGAATGTAAGTGTCTTACTTTGTATTGGAATAATATTAATTATTTTTTTCAGACTGTTTTTAATGATAATTATCAATTATCAAAATCTATGATTTTATTCAACTCTCCTGTTCCGGATTGTGTGCCAAAAAAAGATTTTCAAATCTTATGGACTTTAATGGCAGCAACTCGCAAAATCATCACCATTCACTGGAAAAGTGAGACTCCTCCTACATTTAATGAATTTAAAATTTTAGTTAGAGCAGTTGGACAAATGGAAACATCTACTCTGAAGAACAGAACTACCAGACTTACAATTTTATACAACTCTTGGATGAAAGTACTAGAAATAATTGAGAAAATGTACAAAGATATATGAACTTATATATCATACTTCAGGTTACACCTTAAACTTATTTATGGCTTTCTTCTTAACAGACACCAATGTATATAGTTATATAATGTTTTTAAAGTTTATAGGTTTTACAATTGTATATATATAATTTTCGCTTTTGATTTCATGTAATATTTGACAAATTATCAATAAAAAAAAAAAAAGAAAAAGAAAAAAAAAGAAAGTGGTCCAAGACATTGTTCATTCCCAGGCTCTTGTGGCCTCTTTGCACTGGGGATAAAAATCAGGTTCCTCTTTGCTTATTGATGTACTAGTCTGCCAACAAGTTATCCGTTTGAATTGCCATAGTCCCCGGGGGGAGAGATTCTTGAAATGCCTGCAACACTAAAAAGACTGCTCTCATCTCTAGGGCACTGACTGCTGAGGCCAGAAGGGGCAATGAGGATGACTGAGCTCTTCAGCCTGCTTGTTTTCTCTAAGGGGGGGGACTACATGCCTTGGACTGTCCTTCCCAAGAAATGCTCCCCCCCACCCCAGTTAAGAAGCATCTGTGGTCACCTTGGCAACTGGATTTGGAAGAATTCCCAGGAGGAGATCATCAGATTGAATCCACCAATAAATGTGGTGCTTGCAAATGGGGATGAGTTTTATTTGAAAAGACAGGGGCTGATGTAGAATGGGCCACTGCACAGCTAAGGTCCACTGGAGAATTCACATAAAGAAGCATGCTAAGGGGAAGCAGTACTATGGCAGCTACCGTAGACCTCAGTGCTCGAAGCACTAACCTTGCTGGAGGAAAAGGATGAGATAGGATATCCTGTACCTGATGTCTTAAAGAAGCAATGAAGTGGAATAGTAAAGATGCCATCTGAGTTGTAGTGTTCAAAAGCATCCTGATGAATTCCTGGCTCTGAGCTGGGGCAAGCTGTGATTTGGCAAGATTGATTGAAATTCTCAAGGTGTTGTAAATCTGGAGCAAATAGTCCCTAGCTTGTTGAAGTTGATGCCTGAATGGGGCAGTGAGGAGCCAATCATCTAGGTATGGAAACACCTGAAAATGTTTGAGCCTCAAGTGAGCTGCCATTACTGCCATGCATTTGGTGAACACCCTGGGGGCTGTGGTGAATTCAAAAGGGGAGAGCTCTGAATTGGTAATGATTGACTCCTAGCCAAAAGTGAAGATGCCTCCTGTATCATCTGTCTATTTGTATGTGATAGTATGCATCCTGAAGGTCTATAGAGCACACCCAGTAGTCCTTGTGCAGAAAGGGTAAGATGGACTGAACTTTGATCATTCAGAACTTTGTCTTCTTCACATACTAGTTCAAACTGCTTATATCCAAAGTGGGTCTGAGGTCCACTGTTTTGTTTGGTACTAAAAAGAAGCATGAGTAAGTTCTGAATCCTACCTGGCCATCTGGGACCTTCTCGATGACTCTTTTCTAGCACCTGTTGTATTCCTTGTGCTGCTTCCTTCCTTTATCTGAGTGGAATGTCAGGAAGTTTCTTCCTCAGACAAGGAGGAAAAAGGAAAAAGAGTATGTAGTAACCTCTGGATATTATTTTTTTGCACCCATAAATCTTTTGTGATATTTGCCCCAGCATCTAGGTGCAAAGAGACTCGACCTCTGACTGCCTCCAGAGCGCTGATAGGGCCTGTCTGAAAATGAATCTCTAAAGCTCTGGTTCTGAGGGTCTCCTCTGCCTCTAGGGCAATGTCTATCGTTAAAATGTTCTCCTGTGCCTCTGGAGGAATTGTCCCTATGTGAATCCTGGAAAGGCTCCTGAGATTTATGAAATCACATCTTCTTACCAGCTCTTTGATTTCTAGAAAAAGTCAATTGAGGGTTAGAAAATTTCATTCCTATGGCAGACAGGGTTTTTCCATATTTTTTCGCTGTGGGTAAGCATATCTTTAACTGATGGCTCAAACAATGAAATGCCATCAAAAGGGACATTAATAAAAAAAAGTCTTAAAGGGTTCCACAAAGTCACACAGCTGCATCCTGGTGTCTCCTTATAGTGATACCTGAACCGGCTGCTCATGAGATACCTTCAGCTGTATGACAAATTAACCTCATCGAAGGATTTGAAATAGACAAAAGAGTGGCCAGCTGAGAAGAAGCTCTTCTGAAATCCTCAGGAGACATGGACACAGAGAGAGAATTTGATAGCTCTTTAGTCAAATCTCTCTGCAGCCTAGTAAAATGTGCCAGATAATTAAGCAACCTCTGAGAGACGGTAGCTGTGGTGAAAAAGACTCACTTTCCAAATCTGTCCAATCTCTGGTCTCTCTGTTCAGTGGATGGACAAAAGAGTCTTATAGCTCTTTCTTACTGTCTGCTGCCACCACCATAGCATCAATGGAACTCCTTTGCTCCAATGAAGGTGGTCAGAAGAAGGGGCCAAAAACTTGTTTGGGCACTTAGGGATGGGCTTGACAGTGACTAGCTCCTTCCATTCCCAGCAAGAAACCAGGTCAATAAGTTTTTCCATGGGGGGGGGGGGCATGAAGGAATAGATGGTCCAGCACCAAAATCCTCCAGGAATATTGATTCAACAAGAGAAGGAGTTTGGGATGACCAGCCACCTTTCCGCTTAAGGATTTCTAGAATATCTCCAAAGGAGTTGTCATCAGGTGGTGAATTGGGGGATCATTCTCCCTCATCAAAATCAGTGTCTTCTGTGAGAGACTCCATGGAGGAGTCGATGTGTCTCCTCTTACACGACCTCTTCTGAGGAATCTCCTCTGTTGGATATTTAGGGGAGGTATCAGAAGTGAGGGGGACTTTATCTAGTGGAACTGTCTGGAGACTAACTGGAACTGGCTGTCCCTGTGGAGTAGGTCTGATGGACTCAGAGCTTAGAGCCAATGAAGGATAGGGGGCAGGATCCAAAACATGAGACAACTTTCTTTATGGAGAAAGAAGGCCCTTTATACTACCTTGAATACAGAAGGACCAGCGAAACCTTTCCTCCCTTCTCAGAGCTGAAGCCTCCAAAGAATGTACGTCGAGGCCACCCCCAGATCCAAGCCTCAAGGGAAGAATTGGATCAGAGCTGTCCAGAGGCGAAGCTCCAAGATGGAGGGATGGCTCTGACAAAAACAGAACCAAGCCCAAACCTCAGATTCAGCATCAACATCTCAGCTCTGAGACCCACTCTTATCTGAGGGTATTGAAGCACAGCCAGTCAGGGAAATCCTCGGAGTGAAGAAAACTCTCCTCTGATCTGACGTCAAACCTCTCAGAGATCTTAGATCCTGGGACTCCAAAACCATGGATCGGATTGGAGGGGGAGAAATAATGGACTTCATAGGCACACTCACTGATCCAGCAGGAGATGGAGCTGGCAGAACCCCCCCCATCTGGATCTGAGATCTGACAAATTTACACATCATCCTATCCACATCCACCTCTGAGAGACTTCTGGAAGACCTAGAAGACACTGTGGTGGGTGGGTTGAGAATAAGAAGTTATGTACCTACCATAACGTTCCATGTTAGTTGTCTTCTCTCGCCTTCTTTCTTGCTTGATGGGTTCGGAGCCGATCCTCGGCTCCGACTCGGCACTTGCTTTAGCTCGAGAACTCCTTTTACCAGCTCGAGGCAGCCCCATATCCCATGATGCAAGGCAGTAAGTAACCAGATCTCGTTTGTTGACAAAGGGCAATAACACCAAGCATAAAAATACTTCCCAAAGGAAGAAGAAACTTACAGATGGAAAAAGGACCAGGTCTGAATGGTCTTTAGCATTATAGTTTCTTATACAAGGTCTGTCCAGGCCAGGGGGAAGGAGGGAGCAAGAAAGAAGGCGAGAGAAGACAACTAACATGGAGCGTTATGGTAGGTACATAACTTCTTAATGTTAAGTTGTCAATCTCGCCTTCATTCTTGCTTGATGGGACCGCGTCCCTAGCACCTCTATCCTGGGTGGCTCAATGGAACAAACTCTTGAGGACTGTAGAGCCAAAACTGGCTCTGTCCCTGGAGGCCAAGTCCAATTTGTAATGGGAAACAAAAGTGTGAGGAGTGGCCCAAGTGGCCGCTGCACAAATAGTGTCCAAAGGCAGTCTAGCTTGAAAAGCTGTAGAAGTAGCTAAACTCCTAGTTGAATGTGCTTTAGGTTTTGAGCACAGCTGTTTTCCCCTGATCGTATAAATTTCAGTGATGACCGAAGAAAGCCATCTGGACAAAGTCACTTTAGAAACAGGAAGGCCTTTTTTATTATCCGCATAGGAACAAAAAGTTGATCAGATTTTCTAAATTTTTTTGTTCTGTCCAAATAATATCTAAGCTGACGGTGGACGTCAAGATAATGTAGCTTTTGTTCAGCTCTATCTGAATAGTTAGGAGAAATACAGGAGATCAATAGATTGATTCAGATTGTTTTGAAGCGACCTTAGGTAAAAGGATGGATTAGTTCTCAAAGATACTCTGTCTTTGTGAAAAATCAAATAGGGGGGTCGAACCGAAAGAGCATGAAGTTCAGACACCCTCCTGGCAGATGTAATAGCCACTAGGAATAAAGTTTTCCAAGAAAGATATTTCAGGGAACAAGAAACAGCTGGCTCGAAGGGGGAAGAATCAAGGATGTCAGCACTAAATTTAGATCCCACTGAGGAGGAGGATTCCTGATTGGAGGCTTTAGTAGGAAAATTCCTTTCAAGAAGGCCCTGCAGAGCCTATGGGACATAATATTATGATCTGCTATCCCGACATGAAAATTAGAAATAGCAGCCAACTGAACTCTGACTGTGGAAGAAGAGGAGCCTGCATGAAAAATCTCTGCTAAGAAGTCCAGAACTGCCTGAACAGGGGCAGTAAAAGGATCAATATTTTGGGCCTTAGCCCAATAAGAGAAACGTTTCCATTTGCTTGTGTAAATCCTCCTGGTAGAGGATTTTAGTGAAGCTACTATGATATCTCTAACTGGGTTAGAGATCAAAGGAAGCCTGGCTAAGGAAGGAAGTGGAGCAACCATGCTGTGAGGTTGAGAGAAGGGATTGACGGTGCAGCTGACCGGATTGGTCAATCAGTAGATCTGGCACTGGGTCCAGATGCCACGGCTGCACCAAAAGGTGATGATGGAGGAACGGGAACCAAACTTGTCGAGGCCAGTAAGGCAATGAGAATCAATTTGGCTCTCAAAGCGGTAGCTTTCTGGATCACCTGAGGATCAGAGGAAATGGAGGAAGGCATAAAGAAGTCCCTGGGGCCAATCCTGGGTCAGAGCGTCTCTGGGGATGGCCTGATAGAGGAAGAGGCTGAAGAAGTCTGGACATTTGCTGTTTTGGGGAGTAGCAAAAGATCGCAACATGGGCGACCCCATTCCAGAAAAATCTCTTCCGCTATGGATTGCTTGAGAGACCACTCGTGAGGCATGAGAATAGCTCTGCTCAATCTGTCCGCTATAATGTTGGTTTTCCCAGGGATATGCGTTGCTACCAGAAACCGATGAGAGGAGATTGCCCATTGCCATAGTCTGAGCGCTTCGACACAAGGGGTAGGACTTGGTTCCGCCCTGTTTGTTGATATACCAAACTACAGACATGTTGTCTGTGTGGACTGCAATTGTCCCTACGGGAAGAAAGTCGTTGAGGGCTTGCAACGTTAAAAGCACTGCTCTCATCTCTAGGACATTTATGTGCAGATGGTACTCGAACGGTTGCCACGTCCCATGAACCATCCTGCCCTGATAATGACCCCCCCACCCGATCAGGGAGGCATCCGTGGTGACAGTGGCTATCGGGGACGGAGGTACAAAGCACCTTCCTTGGTGAACCTGAGACGATGTGATCCACCAAGCAAGATGTTCTTTGCATGTTTGTGTCACCAGAATCTGGTGACGCATTGGGAGTTGCTGGTATGACCACTGTGTGAACAGCATCCACTGAAGGAGGCGCATGTAGAATCGAGCCAGGGGAAGAAGAGTAATGGCCGCAGCCATGAGACCTAATACCTTCAGAACCATTCTGGCCTGTACTTTCTTGCTGGCCAGAATGATCCTGACATGAGTCTGAATGTCTGAAACTCTTTGTTCTGTAAGGGTAGCTGACATCCCAACAGTGTTTAAGTTTGCGCCTATGAAGGTAATAGACTGGCAGGGCGATAAGGATGACTTTTCGAAGTTGACTGAGATGCCCAAATGAGAACAAAGGTCTATTGTGTAATCCCTGGCTTGTATAAGCTGATGCCTGGTGGTGGCTGACAGGAGCCAGTCGTCGAGATACGGAAACACCTGGAATCCTTGACGTCTCAGGTGAGCCGTGACCACTGCCATGCATTTGGTGAACACTCTGGGGGCTGTAGTGAGACCAAAGGGCAGGGCTCTGAACTGGAAGTGACTGGACCCCAGCCGAAAGCGGAGAAATCTCCTGGAGTGTCTGTGAATTTTGATGTGATAGTACGCATCCTAAAGATCTATTGAGCACATCCAGTTGTCCTTCTGTAAGAAGGGCAGAATTGACTGAAGAGTGACCATTCGGAATCTTGTCTTCCTGACAGACTTGTTGAGTCTGCTTAGATACAATATTGGTCTCCAGTCTCCCGTCTTTTTGGGGACCAAAAAGAACCTTGAGTAGATTCCGGGCTCTGAATGGTCTATTGTAACTGGCTGAATGGCTCTTTTTTGCAGTAGTTTTGCGATTTCTAACTCTGCAATCTCCCTTAGACCGGGTGGTACATCTGGAAGGGAACTTGAGGGGAAGGGACTTTCCTCGAAAGGAATTATGTAACCCTTGGATATGATCGACTGTACCCATCTGTCTTGAGTGAGGGAATGCCAGGCTTCTGGGTACAGTGATAATCTTCCCCCGACTGCCTCCAAGGAGGACAGCCGGGCAACATCTCAGGGATGCTGAAAGGGCTTATCAGAGAGGCTCCCTGTTTCCCTGGTTCTTGGACCCCTCTGCCTCTAGAGCGCGTCTGTTGTTGTTACCCCTCTGCCTCTAGGTTTAAACTGACCACGTGAATCCGGGCGTGACTCCTTGGGATTTACGGAACCACATCTTCCACCCTTCTGTCCTTTGGGATAAGGCCTAGAAGGGGTGGAAACGGACTCCAACAGCAGAAAGAGTCTTGCCGTCCTGCTCACACCTGGTCAAGGTCTCCTTCACCTGAGGGCCAAACAAAGCTGACCCATCAAAGGGAGAATTTGTGAAGGACCTTAAAGGGATCCATAAAATCACATAGCCGCATCCAGGCTTGGCGTCTAAGAGCCACACCTGTGCCTGCGGCTCTACTCTCCATCCGCAGCATAAGATATTAGCCGCATGGAGGAGTTAGCTATGGAATTGAGGGTTCCTAGCTGCGAAGCAATCTTTTCTTGAGCCCCTGCAGCTGTAGGATCCTGAACTACTTCTCCCAGCTCCTTCAGGATATCTCTCTGGAGTCTGGTGAAGTGACAAAGATAATTCAGCGACGCATAGCAAAGGTCGCTGAGGAAAACATCCGCTTGCCGTACCTATCCATGGTCCTAGAGTCCTTATTAGGAGGATGGACGGGCACGGAAGGATCTGCAAGTTCCTTTTTGGTGGCCGCAGCCACCACCATGGCATCAGCGGGACACCCTTGGTAAGGAATTGTTTGTCACTAGGGGCAGTGATAAATTTAGAAGGCCTCCTAGGGACTGGCTCTACAGAGTCAGGAGCTGTCCACGTCTTTCGTGCAATAACCTGCATAAGGGGGTCGAATGGCGGAGACACCCAGGAGGTGGAGGGCCGAGATCCAAACGCCTCTAGGTATACTGACTCATCCTCAGAGGGATTGTTGGTGGGCCAGTTCCCCTCTGTTTCAGAAGTTCTAGGATGTCTGAGAAGGAGACATCCTCAGAGGGATCTGGGGATCCCTCTGACTCATCAAAGTCAGTATCCGAAGTGACAGACTCGGGGGAGTCTACATGCTTCCTCTTACAAGTCCTCTTCCTAGGAGGATCTCCCGAAACATCAGGAGAATCCTCGGAAGAGGGGGAAATTCCCAATGGGGAAACCTGAGGCGGAGGATCTCTGGGTCCTGTAGCAAGAGAAGTGGCATTGATGTCAACAGGTACTATAGAGGGAGGAGCTACGGGAACAGACTGCTGACTGATACCAGTGGCCAGTACACTCTTCATTACCTCGAATGCTCCCCTCCCAGGCAGGTCCGAGAGAACCCGCTCCGAAGAGCTAGGAACTCCCGGGACCACCGAAAAGGAAGTCTCCGAGGCAGATGTCGGAGCCGAGCTCACCAAGGTCGAGGCTCAAGGGGAAGAGCGGGCTCGGACAAGGGTCCGATGCCACTCACCCCTCGGTATGGAAACACCTGAAAATGTTTGAGCCTCAAGTGAGCTGCCATTACTGCCATGCATTTGGTGAACACCCTGGGGGCTGTGGTGAATTCAAAAGGGGAGAGCTCTGAATTGGTAATGATTGACTCCTAGCCAAAAGTGAAGATGCCTCCTGTATCATCTGTCTATTTGTATGTGATAGTATGCATCCTGAAGGTCTATAGAGCACGCCCAGTAGTCCTTGTGCAGAAAGGGTAAGATGGACTGAACTTTGATCATTCAGAACTTTGTCTTCTTCACATACTAGTTCAAACTGCTTATATCCAAAGTGGGTCTGAGGTCCACTGTTTTGTTTGGTACTAAAAAGAAGCATGAGTAAGTTCTGAATCCTACCTGGCCATCTGGGACCTTCTCGATGACTCTTTTCTAGCACCTGTTGTATTTCTTGTGCTGCTTCCTTCCTTTATCTGAGTGGAATGTCAGGAAGTTTCTTCCTCAGACAAGGAGGAAAAAGGAAAAAGAGTATGTAGTAACCTCTGGATATTATTTTTTTGCACCCATAAATCTTTTGTGATATTTGCCCCAGCATCTAGGTGCAAAGAGACTCGACCCCTGACTGCCTCCAGAGCGCTGATAGGGCCTGTCTGAAAATGAATCTCTAAAGCTCTGGTTCTGAGGGTCTCCTCTGCCTCTAGGGCAATGTCTATCGTTAAAATGTTCTCCTGTGCCTCTGGAGGAATTGTCCCTATGTGAATCCTGGAAAGGCTCCTGAGATTTATGAAATCACATCTTCTTACCAGCTCTTTGATTTCTAGAAAAAGTCAATTGAGGGTTAGAAAATTTCATTCCTATGGCAGACAGGGTTTTTCCATATTTTTTCGCTGTGGGTAAGCATATCTTTAACTGATGGCTCAAACAATGAAATGCCATCAAAAGGGACATTAATAAAAAAAAGTCTTAAAGGGTTCCACAAAGTCACACAGCTGCATCCTGGTGTCTCCTTATAGTGATACCTGAACCGGCTGCTCATGAGATACCTTCAGCTGTATGACAAATTAACCTCATCGAAGGATTTGAAATAGACAAAAGAGTGGCCAGCTGAGAAGAAGCTCTTCTGAAATCCTCAGGAGACATGGACACAGAGAGAGAATTTGATAGCTCTTTAGTCAAATCTCTCTGCAGCCTAGTAAAATGTGCCAGATAATTAAGCAACCTCTGAGAGACGGTAGCTGTGGTGAAAAAGACTCGCTTTCCAAATCTGTCCAATCTCTGGTCTCTCTGTTCAGCGGATGGACAAAAGAGTCTTATAGCTCTTTCTTACTGTCTGCTGCCACCACCATAGCATCAATGGAACTCCTTTGCTCCAATGAAGGTGGTCAGACGAAGGGGCCAAAAACTTGTTTGGGCACTTAGGGATGGGCTTGACAGTGACTAGCTCCTTCCATTCCCAGCAAGAAACCAGGTCAATAAGTTTTTCCATGGGGGGGGCATGAAGGAATAGATGGTCCAGCACCAAAATCCTCCAGGAATATTGATTCAACAAGAGAAGGAGTTTGGGATGACCAGCCACCTTTCCGCTTAAGGATTTCTAGAATATCTCCAAAGGAGATGTCATCAGGTGGTGAATTGGGGGATCATTCTCCCTCATCAAAATCAGTGTCTTCTGTGAGAGACTCCATGGAGGAGTCGATGTGTCTCCTCTTACACGACCTCTTCTGAGGAATCTCCTCTGTTGGATATTTAGGGGAGGTATCAGAAGTGAGGGGGACTTTATCTAGTGGAACTGTCTGGAGACTAACTAGAACTGGCTGTCCCTGTGGAGTAGGTCTGATGGACTCAGAGCTTAGAGCCAATGAAGGATAGGGGGCAGGATCCAAAACATGAGACAACTTTCTTTATGGAGAAAGAAGGCCCTTTATACTACCTTGAATACAGAAGGACCAGCGAAACCTTTCCTCCCTTCTCAGAGCTGAAGCCTCCAAAGAATGTACGTCGAGGCCACCCCCAGATCCAAGCCTCAAGGGAAGAATTGGATCAGAGCTGTCCAGAGGCGAAGCTCCAAGATGGAGGGATGGCTCTGACAAAAACAGAACCAAGCCCAAACCTCAGATTCAGCATCAACATCTCAGCTCTGAGACCCACTCTTATCTGAGGGTATTGAAGCACAGCCAGTCAGGGAAATCCTCGGAGTGAAGAAAACTCTCCTCTGATCTGACGTCAAATCTCTCAGAGATCTTAGATCCTGGGACTCCAAAACCATGGGTCGGATTGGAGGGGGAGAAATAATGGACTTCATAGGCACACTCACTGATCCAGCAGGAGATGGAGCTGGCAGAACCCCCCCATCTGGATCTGAGATCTGACAAATTTACACATCATCCTATCCACATCCACCTCTGAGAGACTTCTGGAAGACCTAGAAGACACTGTGGTGGGTGGGTTGAGAATGTTTCTTCAGAGTTTGGAATAACTGAGTGGGCAGAGAAGGTGAAATAGATTTTACTGTGTACTCTGGAGTACGGCTTCTATGTGATTCACTGGCTCTCAGATCTAAGGGCTTAGGCTCTGAAGAAGAAGTAGAGGGCAAAGGAGATATGACTATAGGAGCTGACCCTTTCAGATCCAAGAATAACTTTGGATCTAAGAGAAGGTCAACAGGTTTAGGATCTGAGGAGGTCGGATCCAAGATTCTTCTAATCTTCTCTACCAGCTCCGAAGAAGCCCTTGGGAATTTTGGAGGAGATCTTTGCTTGGAATCCAAAGAAACAGATTCTGGTGTTTTTTTTTTTTTTGGGGAGGGGGGGGTTGAGCCCAAAAAGAAGCATGAAGTAAACCTTTGAGAATGAGCTTATTTCGGCTGTCAACCAAGGCTTGCAGATTAACAGTAGAGCAAACTGAACAGGCTGTGATAAGGTGGTCGGGTCGCAGACAATAAATGCACTTCTCATGGCCATCTGAGTTTGGGATCTTATGCCCACAATAAGTGCACTTCTTAAAGCCTGTTGGTTTCTCCAACATAACTAAAAGGAGAACTAGTCATCAACTAACAATAACAATGCCTTTTTTTTTTTTCAGAAAAAGGGGATCACTGTTAGTAAGGAATTACCAGAAAAAAACAGTAACTCTAGAAAACAGCCTGGAAAAAGAAGGCAAGATGAAGAATACAAACTATGCTATTTAAACAAATACTTGTTAAATCAGGTAACAGAAGGTACCAACAATGGTACAAAGACTACTAAACACTTAGTAGAAAAGTCAAAAGAAATCCTTAATGCCAGTGACAATTAAGAGGGAGGATGCAAGAAAAAAACTAGCAAAGTTTTAGAAAAGGACTACAGAATTTTAACAAATAATAAGAAATAAATTTGCTTACAATGCTTAAGATCGCAACATATGTCTAACCATGATGGTGGCAAACGTGATCTGAGGTAATTGGGATGGCATAGAGCATTATGGGTAGGGGGAAGAGCTCGAGAGCTGGATCAGATGTCTAGTGTATGCATCTGAGTTGGATCTGATCCCTATTAGTGAGAAAGAAGAAAAGAACATCAAATCAAAAAAATTATATGACTGAGAAATTTTATACAGTCTACCTGCCTTCTTAGGGGCCTGAGGCTGGCTGTTAGGTATGTTACAGGCTGTACTAAAAACATCCTTCAAAGCTGTAAGGAGTAGATTGAGAAATTTCCAGCTGTAATAACCCGTAATATTTTCTCAAAGTACAGCTGTGTAAGTAAACTTACCGACCCACAGCAGTAGATGTTTGAATGATCACTGCTGCAGTAGCTTTAGCTATATGGGTTATATCCTGCCAAGGATATAACAGCCAACCAGCTTCCAAACCTTCAGGGCACCTTCCATGCATCAAAACTGTCAGGCAGCTCGAGCTGAGCTGACTAAAAGATAAGTTTGGGTGCAAATCCCCTCAGAGATTTCCTGCCAAAAGAGAGGAGGGAGACTGAGCCCTGAAAGGACAATGCCAGGAACAACAAAAAAATAAATGACCACACCCTGGCATAAAAATCATACCAAAAAAAAATATGGTACAGAGGGAGGGAGGGAGCAGCTACTGTAGCAATGATCATTCAAACATCTACTGTTATGGTAAGTTTACTTACACATTTGAACTATGTTCATCATATTGATCACTGCTACGGTAGCCTTAGCCAAATGGGTAGATTACAACAGCTAACAACATTTGGGAGGTGGAAGGAGAAGGGCCCAAGAGCCCCTGGAGAATGTTACCAGCAAAGCTTGATCTGGTCCTAGAGAAGAAATCAAGCTTATAGTGCTTTGTAAACGTACATACAGAGGACCAAGCAGTAGCTTCTAGAACACTTCTAGAATCCAGCCCTTTCCAAAAAGCCATAGATGAAGCCAAGGCCCAGGTAGAGTGGGCCTTTACCCTGCCTGTAATAGTTTTGTTCTGGTGATTATAGCAAAAGGTAATAGCCTTAGACAACCATTTGGAAATAGCCTGTTTTGACACAGGTTGTCCCTTCTTTTTACCTTCGCAAGAACTGAACAATTAATCAGAAGATCTGAAAGATTTATTTCTGTCAGGATAGTACCTAAGTTGTCTGTAGACATCCAAGGTATGGAGTATCCTTTCTCCCTCATTTTTAGTTTCAGGAAAGAAAATAGTGAGATGGAAAGTTTGCTTAAAGTAAACTCAGATACCACTTTAGGCATAAAAGAAGGATTAGTTCTCAAATAAATCCGGTCCCTATAGAAAAGGAGAAAGGACTGACTCACTATAATACAGTGGTGCACAACCTTTTTGTGGGGAGAGCCACTACACAAATTCTTAATGCATATGCGGGCCACCTTTAGCTGCGGAAGTAACTATTCTTTGTTGTTTATAACTTGTAGTTTGCAAACAGTAGTAACTTTCTGCAAGAGTTTGTAATAAGTCATGGCTGCAAGCCAAAATAAAGTTAAATGCAAAGTTGATGTAGAAAACAAGCAATTTCATGACTGCTGTCTTAATGATAGTCATTACGAGTTAACAATAGGTACAGGTGACTGGCATTAAGACAGCAGTCATGAAATTGCCTGTTTTCTACATCAACTTTGCATTTAACTTTGTTTTGGCTTGCAGCCATGACTTATTACAAACTCTTGCAGAAAGTTACTACTGTTTACAAACTACAAGTTACAAACAACAAAGAATAGTTACTTCCGCAGCTAAAATTAGAGGTGTGCACAACTGCAGTCAATTAGGTTAAGTAAGCACATGCTGGAAAGTTTGCGTGACTGGAGTAAGGCATAGCATTTTTCCCTTTTTTTAAAATTTTTGGTTACTCTCTGGGGGCCAGATGGTGTTGCGTCAAGGGCTGGATTTGGCCCCCGTGCCAGACATTGTGCACCACTGCTATCTATAACAGCTTGCAACTCAGATACCCTTCTTGCAGAGTTCAGAACAATCAGTAAAACTGTTTTCCATGTGAATACTCTCAAGTTAGCCAGGTTAGCAGGTTCAAAATGGTGCAAGTGTTAGCTTCCGAAATGCAAATTTAAGATCCCAAGGAGTGACCATAAGTTTTCTTGGAGAAAACCCCTTTCAAAAACATATTGACATGAGACTGTACTGAAAAAGGAGGACCCAAGAACAGAAATGCTGAAATGGCTGATAAATACACATTGAAAGAGAAATAAGAAAGGCACAAATATTGTAAAAGCGGATAACAACTAGCCCTGAATGGGTGCTGGTTATGTTTTTGGCACCAGCTAGAAAACCTTTTCCATTTGCTAATATATGATATTCTAGTAGCAGGCTTTCTTGCCTCCATTAGTACCTGATGTACACCCTCAGTAAGCAGGTGCCTAAAAGGAATTAAGTCCTTATCATCCAGGCAGCCAACTGAAGTTGACCGATCCAAAAATAAGTATAAGTGAATCAAACCACCACAGTCCAGCCAAATAGATGTCCAGAAGATATGTAAAATAGGCAAACAGTTTATAGGTTCATAGGTTGGTACTAGGCTATTGGCCCTAGGGCCTATACAAGCCTAGCCATAACAATTCCCTGGCTATTTCTTCCCACAATATTTACTTTAATTTTTTAAAAGTGTATTGGAAAAAGGTTAGCGCTTTCGCAGGGTTACCGCTTCATCAGACCAAATACAAAATGAAAGTAAAAATCACACGTTTGACTCACTTATACTTATTTTTGGATTTGCTGCTTTGTTTTTGTGAGTCTCCTTTAGCAGTGGGATAGCTTATGTATGCATTTTTTCACTGAAGTTGACTGATGTCAGGTGTATTAAATACCCCTGTTCTTTTGTGAGTAGATCTAGACTATGAGGAAGCCTGTGATAATTGCTCCTCATCATTTCCAAAAGAAGGGAGAACCACAACTGCCTGGGCCAGAAGGGAGCCATCACAATGATATTGAGGGCTTTCTTCTGAATCTTCAGAAGTACTCTGTTATTAGGTGAAAGGGTGGAACAGCATACAGGTACATTCCTGTCAATGGAAAAGAAAAGGCACCTGCCTTCCAAGCCTTCTTGCATGGAGTCCTGGAATAGAATCTTTCCAGTTGATTGTTCAGAGAGGATACAAAAAGGTCTACTTGAGAAACTCCCCATAGGTGGATCAAATCATGGAAGACCCCCTGATCTAGTTTCTATTTATGAGGGTCTGCCCTGGTCCTGCTCAGCTTGTCTGCCACACAGTTTTATACCTGTAGAGTGAGACTGTGCTATGAAGCTGTAGCTCAAGCTAACATGGTTAGTCTGCAAAGGGGGTACTGCCTGTAACCACTTGAAGAGGTCCCAGAAAACAAAATGGTTGCGAGAGTGTCTTGATCAAGGCAAGCATCTCTTTAATAGTTATGTGCTTGCATCTATCCTTTGTGTCCCACACTCCCTGTACTTTTATCCCTCCTGAAACTGCTCCCCAAGCAAAGTCTGAGGCATCTGTTATGACTGTTTTGGAGCAGGGAGGGAGAGAGGTTTCCTGAATTTAAGGATATCTGTTGTCTCCACCAAATTATTTTTCTTTTGACAAACCCAACTGGAATTTGAAAAGATAAAGGTTGTTGCTGCTGGGGAAAAAAAAGATTTCAGATACCACTGAATCCTTCTCATTTGGAGTCTTGCCAGGAGTGTCAAGAGAATCATATATGCCATGAGACTCAAAATCCTGACATATTCCCTTGCAGTGACCAAATTCTGACTGGAAAACCCTAGAAATAGATCTAGATATAGATCTATTTTCCCCATGGAAGGAAAGCTCTTTAAAGTAAGGTGTCTAGATGACATCCCAGGAACAGAATCCTATGTGAAGTAGTCAAGAAAAACTCAGTGTTCTCTTGCAATCCCACCCAAGAGAGACAAATGCCTGACACCTTGAAAAAGTCTCTGTAAAGATAAGCAAGTCATCTGAATATGGAAAAATGCGTATACCCTGTAGCCTGCAATGAGCTATAACTGACGCTCAACACTTTGTGAAAACTCTTGGTGCAGTGGATAGTCCAAGGGGTAAGCAGAAAACTGATAAGGTTATACACATGCTCAAAACATTAAGAAGTGCCTGAAGTCTGGATGAACAGGTATGATGATAAGCATATTTTAAATCTAGTTTTACAAAAAACTTAAAAAGGAAGAAAATGTAACAGGTTGTGAAGTGGCATTATTTTGAATTTGGGCACTATCACAAACTAGTTATAGAAAGAATGATCCAGAATTTGTCTCCAATCACTTTCTGCTTCTAGGAACATCCTTGAATAAAAACACTTGTTCATCTAAGGAAAGAGGAACTGATTCTGTCACTCCTTGGAACAGCATGTGATGACAAACTGTTGGAAACAACATAGTCTGATCTGGATGACGAGGAATAACTGCCTGGAAAGGAGGAATTTCCTCCCACTGCCATATGTAACCTTGATGAACGATTTTCAGAACTCATTTGTCTGAAACTATTTGTTGCCAAATAGAAAAATGGAGATTCAGACTTTATGGAAGAGAAATGGGTCCAGGGTGGGAGGGGATCAAAAGGTCTCTTGAATAATCATTCATAATTGTTGCTCTTGGTTTTGGGAGGTTCAAGACCTCTTTTTGGACCCCCACCCTCTGCCATTTCTTCATAAAAAAGCTTATTTATTTACCGTAATGTTCCATCTGTGTTGTTCATTTTCATTCTTCCTCAGCAATTGGGTTCGGATCTTCCTCAGAAATTGGGTTTGGATCCGATCCTTGGATCTGACTCAGCCATTATTTTCAGCTTGTGGCCACTAACAAACACTTGAGCTCCTCCCTTACCCATAATACTGCATCCCTTAATATACTTCAGATCTTGGTTGCTGGGTTAAAGCATAAAGGAAAATATTAACAGCATGTTAACAGGAATCCATATCTGGAGCTCAACCTAAGGAACAGTGGTTGCCTTATAAGGTCTCATTCTTCCAGAAGTCATTAGTTCAGAGGTAGGGGGTTTGTGGGAGGGAAGTTGAGAAAGAATGAAAATGGACAACACAGATGGAACATTATGGTGAGTACGTAACTTCTTTATCTGATGTTGTCAATTTTCATTCATTCCTCAACAACTGAGACAGAGTCCACAGCTACCTGAAATCCTGGAAGGACTCTAAGGAAGGATAATCTTGAGCACAATTTAGCTGAAGGCTGCTATTCCCCTTGAGACCAGATCCAATTTATAATGAGTAATAAAGTATGAGGATTAGCCCAAGTAGCAGCCGCACATATCTTCCATGGATGCTCTGACAGGAAATAATGAAGAAGTTACCATGGATCTGGTTGAATAGGCTCTCGATGGTTTTAGTAAAGAAAGGCCTAATTTGTAAGCCACTTGGCTAAGGTTACCTTTGTGACAGGCTTTCCCAATATAGAATCCACAAATGAAACAAATAATTAATCTGTTTTTCTAAAATATTTTGTTCTATGTAATTAAAAACGCAACTGCCTGTGAACATCCAATAAGTATAATAAGAAGTTATGTCTTACCATAACTTTCCATGTTAGTTGTCTTCTTCTCACCTTCTTTCTTGCTGGATGGGATCGGAGCTGAACCTCGGCTCTGACTCGGCCTATACTATAGCTCGAGAGCTATTTTTACCGGCTCGAGGCAGCCCTATATCCCACAATACCATGCGCTAACTCCCCAGATCTCGTTTGGAAGCTAAGACATAGTATAAACACAATCTTGTAATCAAAAATTATAACCCTCTATTAGAAGATTACCAGATAGTAACACTAAGGATACCAGGAAAAGACACAACATATTGTATCCCCAAAAAGGAAGGACTCAATCTTGAGTCTGTCCAGGCTAGGGGGCAGGAGGGAGGGACGCAAGAAAGAAGGCGAGAAGAACACAACTAACATGGAATGTTATGGTAAGACATAACTTCTTAATGTTAAGTTGTCATTCTCGCCTTCATTCTTGCTGGATGGGACAGCGTCCCTAGCATCTTAGTCCTGGGTGGCTCAATGAAACATACTCCTGAGTACAGTGGAACCAAAATCAGCTCTATTTCTGGAGGCTAAGTCAAGCTTGTAATGAGCAATAAAAGTATGTTTGGAAGCCCATGTAGCTGCTGCACAAATGGCATCTAGTGGTAACCTTGCTTGAAATGCCGTTGAAGTAGATAGAGCCCTGGTTGAATGAGCCTTAGGCCTAGAGGGAAGTTGCCTGTGCCTCAACTCATAGACCAAGGTAATAATAGATGTCAGCCATCTGGAAAGGGTAACTTTCGAAACCGGAAGCCCTTTCTTACCTGCTGCATAAGAGAGAAAGAGCTGATCTGATTTTCTGAATTGTTTTGTCCTGTCTAGGTAATACCGTAATTGGCGATGAACATCTAATGAATGTAATTTTTGTTCAGCTCTGTTGGTATAGTTTGGAAAAAAGACAGGTAAGTCAATAGAATGATTTAAATTTGCTTCCGATAGCACTTTTGGAAGGAAGGAAGGGTTTGTTCTGAGAGTTACTCTGTCTTTATGAAAAACAAAATAAGGAGGACGGACAGACAAGGCTTGGAGTTCCGAGACCCTTCTGGCAGATGTTATAGCTACTAAAAACAGCATTTTCCAAGAAAGTAGTTTGAGGGAACAAGAAGGTTCAAAAGGGGGTAGAATTAGTGAGGTTAGAACTAAATTCAAGTCCCATTGTGGAGGCGGATCTTTTACTGGAGGTCTGAGCAAAAAGATGCCCTTGAGAAAAGCTTTACATAGCTTGTGGGACATAATATTTGCTTCTGAGAGTCCAACATGAAAGTTAGTAATGGCCGCTAATTGTAATCTGATAGTGGCCGATGATGATCCAGAATGAAAAAGCTCCGCCAGAAAGTCCAGAACCTCATGAATAGATGCATGAAAAGGATCTAAGGACCTATTTTGCACCCAGAATGAAAAACACTTCCATTTACTAGCGTAAGTCTTCCTAGTATTGGACTTATGGGAGGCCATAATGATATCACGAACAGGAGGAGAGATGAGGGGAAGCCTGGCTATGGCTGGAAGTGGAGCAACCAAGCTGTGAGGTTGATGGAATGTAGAGACTGATGCAGCTTGCCCGTGAGGTGGGTCAATAGATCCGGAAGGGGTTCCAGATGCCAAGGCTGTTCCAGTAGGTATTTGTGCAGGAACGAGAACCAAACTTGTCGAGGCCAAAACGGAGCAATGAGGATCATTTTGGATCTCAATGCGATTGCTTTCTGAATTAATTGCGGGATCAACGGAAAAGGAGGAAAATCATAGAGAAGACCCCGGGGCCAAACGTGAACAAGAGCGTCTCTGGCAGAGGAAAAAGTGTGAAGAAGTCGAGGCACTTGCTGTTTTGGGGAGTTGCGAAAAGGTCGCAGCAAGGCTGGCCCCACTTCCAAAAGATTCCGTCTGCTACCGCTTGATTTAGAGACCACTCGTGAGGCATGAGGATAGTTCTGCTCAATCTGTCTGCTATGATGTTGGACTTCCCGGGGATGTGCATTGCTATCAGAAACCGTTGAGATGAAATCACCCATTGCCAAAGTCTGAGTGCTTCTCGGCAGAGGGGATAGGACTTTGTTCCGCCCTGCTTGTTTATGTACCACACCACAGACATATTGTCCATTTGAATTGCTATAGTCCCCTTGGGAAGAGAGCTCTGAAGGGCTTGCAACGTCAAAAGCACCACCCTCATCTCCAGGACATTTATGTGCAGGTGGCATTCTGACTGTTGCCAAGTGCCCTGGACTGTCCTGCCCTGATAACGCCCCCCCACCCGATCAGGGAGGCATCCATTGTGACAGTGGCAACTGGAAGGGGGAGAACAAAGGGTCTGCCCTGAAAAAGCTGGGGGAAAACCATCCACCAGGAGAGATGTTTCTTGCAAGATGGGGTTATCCAAATGTTGTGAGTCACTGGTAGCTGTTGAAAAGACCACTGAGAAAAGAGCATCCACTGAAGGAGCCTCATGTGGAAGCAGGCTAATGGAAGTAGAAGAATCGCCGCGGCCATGAGGCCCAACACTTTCAATACTCGTCTGACCTGGACTTTGTTGGGCTGAAACAGGGTCTGAACATTCTGCCTTATGTCTGCCACTCTCTGGGGTGGTAGTGTTGCAGACATTTCTGTGGTGTTTAATACAGCGACTATAAAGTTTATACATTGACAAGGCAACAAGGAGGACTTTGCAAAATTTATAGAAATACCCAGACTGTTGCAAAGCTGAATGGTGTAATCCCTGGCCATTATGAGATCGTGTTTGGTGGTAGTAGAAATGAGCCAGTCGTCTAAGTATGGAAACACCTGGAATCCTTTCTGTCTCAGGTGATCCATGACCACTGACAAACATTTGGTGAACACCCGGGGGGCTGTGGTGAGACCAAAGGGCAGGGCTCTGAATTGAAAATGACTGACTCCCAGCCAGAAGCTGAGAAACCTCCTGGAGCGTCTGTGTATCTTTATGTGGTAGTAAGCGTCCTGGAGGTCTAATGAGCACATCCAGTTGTCTCTGCCCAAAAAGGGTAGAATGGACTGCAGTGTTACCATCTGAAATTTTGTCTTTAGCACAGATTTGTTTAACCTGCTGAGATCCAAAATAGGTCTCCAGTCTCCTGTCTTTTTTGGTACCAAAAAGAACCTGGAGTAAATTCCGGACCCTAGCTGATCTGCTGGGACTGCCTGGATGACTCTTTTTGCTAATAGCTTTTCTATTTCTAGCTGAGCCTGACCCCTTTGTGCGGGTGGTACATCTGGTAGGGGTTTTGGCGGTTGTACCGGGGGATGGTAAAGGGGATTTTGTAACCCTCGGATATGATCTTCTGTACCCATGTGTCTTGGGAGAGGGATTGCCAGGCTTCCGGGTACAGAGATAATCTTCCCCTGACTGCCTCCGAAGGCGGACAGTCGGGCAGCTTCTCAGGGATGCTGAAAGGGTTGATCAGGAAAAGATTCCCTAGAACCCTGGTTCTGAGGACCCCCTCTGCCCCTAGGGCAGCATCTGTTGTTATTTCCCCCTCTGCCTCTAGGGGGAAAATCACCACATGCGGCAGGTGCGACTCCCTGTGGTTTGCGGAACCACATCTTTCCCCCTTCTGTCCCATAGGATAAGGTCTAGAAGGCGTGGAAAAATGGACTCCCATGGCAGAGAGAGTTTTACCATCTTGCTCGCATCTGGTGAGCGTATTCTTCACCTGAGGTCCGAACAATTCCGAACCATCAAAGGGGGTGTTAGTGAAGGACGCCTTGAAGGGATCGGCAAAGTTACAGAGCCACATCCAAGTGTGACGTCTTAACGCAACGCCTGTACCAGCGGCCCTACTCGCTCCATCGGCTGCATAAGAAATTAGCCGCATGGAGGAGTTAACAATGGAGTTCAGGGTAGCCAGCTGAGAGTTTATTTTGTCCTTAAACCCCACAGCAGAAGGATCCTGTACCGTTTCACCCAGCTCTTTGAGCAAGTCTCTTTGAAGGCGGGTGAAATGACATAAATAGTTCAGCGATCGCATAGAAAAGGTCGCTGAAGCAAAGGTCCGCTTGCCATACCTGTCCATGGTCCTAGACTCCTTGTTAGGAGGATGAACAGATACAGAAGGATCAGCCAATTCCTTCTTAGTGACTGCTGCTACCACCATAGCATCAACTGAAACACCTTTGGTGAGAAAGGATTTATCATCTGGTGCAGAAATAAATTTAGAAGGCCTCCTAGGGGTAGGTTCCATTGAATCAGGAGCTGCCCATGCCTTTCTAGCCACTACCTCCATTAGTGGGTCGAAAGGGGGAGACACCCAGGAGGTGGAAGGGCGAGATCCAAAAGCGTCAAGGTAAACCGACTCGTCCTCGGAAGGTTTAAGAGTGGACCAATTTCCCCTCTGTCTTAGGATTTCCAGGATGTCTGAAAAGGAGACATCCTCAGAGGGGGATCTGGGGGAACCTTCCGACTCATCCAAGTCGGTGTCCGACGTGACAGACTCGGGGGAGTCCATGTGCTTCCTCTTGCACTTTCTTTTCCTAGGGGGTTCCCCTGAAACTTCAGGGGAGCCCTCGGAAGAGGAGGAGACACCCAAAGTGGGTACCCCACGCTGTGGATCTCTGCTGACAGGTGCAAGAGAATGGCCAGAGACCATAACAGGCACTATGGAGGGAGGAACCGCAGAACTTAACCTTGGAGTAGACACTGGGTCCAGCACACTCCTCATCACCTCGAAGGCTCCCCTATCAGACACCAAAGGTAGCACTGGCTCCGAAGAGACCGGAACCACCCCCGGAGCCGACAGAGAAGGCTCCAAGAATGATGTCTGGGCCAAACTAACCAGAGCCGAAGCTCCGAGAGGGAGAGTGACTCAGAATCTATGTCTCCGGACCTCTCCACGAATGGAACCAATGAAGGAATGGACCGGAGAGCCGGCGGGCCGATGAAGGAGCTCGAATCGGCTCGGCATACGCAAGGTCACAGTTCGAGAGAACTCCGGCGGCGACGGAGATGAGTGAGGAGGAGAGGGAATGGATAAAGCGTGTATCGAGAAGGAGATGGGTGATGGATGAGATGGGCTCTGGGGAGAGATTGCCGGCCCTTGCTTTTTTATGAGTCATCACATCCTCGCCGATGGTCTGGTCAGAAGCTAGATGACCTCTGAGAAATGAGTCCTATGACTCAGCCTCCGACAAGCTCGGGATCTCGGGATCGGACTCTGGACTCTGGGGGGACTAGGTGCTTGCATGCTGGTGGTCAGGCTCGGTGGAGTGGAAACAGTGGAAACCCTTTGCCTCCACTCCGAGCCAGCCGGGGCCGGGCAGACCCATCTCCCAGCCTCAGACTCAGCAGAAAGAAGCTGAAGGTTTTGGTTTGGCGATTTTTGAGCCAGACTGGCCGAGGGGGTCATGGAGCTTTCTTTCAACAACCTTAGCTATAACGTTGAGCCTCCTCCTGCGGGACCCTCTTGAAAATGAAGTGACAAATGGAACAGAAGCAGGTGTAAGGTGTAAAACCCCAAACAATAGATGTGTGGACCGGCCGTCAGAGACATTGACAGCTGACAGACACTTCACACTATTGGATGACTTTAGAGTCTTGGACATAGTTTTAACCAGTGTAAAAACACAGTCCACACACACACACACACACTCAAAAATTAATTATATAAAAGAGTAAGGGGAACTGACTAAACACACACACAGATAGGAAGGGGTGTGGGAAACTGAGGAGCCCAGTAGGCCCAAGATAAAAATTAACTAAATATAAAAGGGAAGAACAAGAGAAAGGGATCGAGAATAAGGAAAGTCAGTAGGGACATAGACAACAAAGATAAACACTGAAAAAAAACTACCTGAAAAAAGTGCAGAGGTGATGTCTATTGAAAATAAGGAGAGGGTATGATGTTTGGCTATCAATGGAAGTGGAAAAACCATGCAGTTAGTCTTAGGTTTGAGATATCCAGATGAATCATGCATGTCGGGTGAGAAAGAAGTTCAGGAATTGGATCCAGATTCCAAGAAGGGTAGATTAAATGAGGCCACGGGAAAGGGAACTAAATTTGTTGATACCAGTAAGGGCAATGAAAATGACATTGCTCTTCAACAAATATACTTTTCGGTATAAATTTGGGGATTAAAGGAATTGGAGAACAGGCATATAGGACACTGAGGGAGGGGGCAATCATGTAGGAGAACATCTCTCAGTGACTCTCCCTGTGGGTGAATTAGGGCAAGGAACCTGCTGCACTTGTTTAGGGAAGACAGAAATAGGTCGCAGCATGGCTGTCCCAACTGATGAAAAATCATCTCCACCACATTCTTGTTGAGAGACCACTTGTGAGGTAGTAGATTGGACCTGCTCAACTTGTCCGATATCACACTGGATTTCCCTGGAATGTGTGTTGCTATCAGAAATCAGTTGGATGATATCACCCATTGCCAAACTCTGGGAGCTCCTAGACATAAGGTGGAAGATCTGGTTCCTCCTTGTTTGATGATGTACCAAACCACGGGCATATTGTCTGTCTGAATCGCAATTGTCCCAGAATGGGTAGAGTCTCGTTTTTACATTTTGGAAAGAAGACAGGGAGATTTATATACTGGCTTAAAGTAAACTTATATACCACTTTAGGCATAAAGAAAGGATTAGTTCTCTACAAAAGCCTATTTCTGAGGAAAATGAGATAAGATTTACCCATCATAACAGCATGCAACTCAGATGCTCTTTTTACAGAAGTAAGAGCAATGACTCAGACTGTTTTCCATATTAAGAACCTTAAGTCAGCCTAATGAGCTGATTCAAATAGAGCAAGAGTTAGTCCTTCTAACACAAAATTAAGATCCCAAGGAGGAGGGTCTACATTCTGCGATGCTTCTTATGCAGAACCCTTTAAAACACATTTTAACATGCAACTGCATTGAAAGAGGGGGACCCATGGGTAGACATGCTAAAAGAAATGAAAAAATGAACATTGATTGAGGAGTAAACTAGGTCATAGTATAGTAACTCACACAAATACTGTAAACCAGAGAAAAACTAACCCTGAATGGGTGCTGGTTATGTTGCTGGCACCAACTAGAAAACCTTTTCCATTTGTTAATAAATGATATTTTAGTAGCAGGCTTTCTTGCTTCCATTAATACCTGCTGCACATCCTCAGAAAGCAGGGGCCTGGAAGGTATTGAGACCCTATCATTCAGGCAGTCATTTGCAGTTATTTGATGTTGGAATGTATCAAATACCTCTGATCTTGTGTGAGTAAATCCATTCTGAGAGGAACCTTGTGGTAATTGCCCCTGGCCTATTCCAAATGAAGGGAGAACCACTGTTGCCTCACCCACAAAGGAGTCACCACAGTGATCCTTGGGCAGTCCTTCAGAGGTACACTAGAAATCAGTGGAAAGGGTGGAAAGTCATACATGAAGACTTCTGGCCAAGGTAAAGAAAAGGCATCTATTTTCCATGCCTTCTTGCATATTGTCATGTAGCAGAATTTTGCCAGATGAGTGTTTAGAGCAGCGGTAAAAAAGGTCTGCCTGAGATGTTCCCCATAGATAGAAGAAATCCTGGAAGACTCCCCACCCATACCTCTCAATTTTCCAGATTTTCTCAGCATATCCAGATTTTTCTCTCATATTTTTTATTTGTTTTTTCATAAAATTGTGGTTTTCTGGCAAATCACTGAGGACCAAAGTCAGAAAATAATGGAAGAGATTTGACTTTCAGACTCCATATCCTTCACAAAATTCATACTAATACAAAACTTGTTATTGTATCAACTTTCTAAATTTAAAAGAGTAATATTTAAAACGTGTCCCTATTTGAGGACCTTTGACCCCCATTATTTGTGGCTTTGTCCAGATTTTTTGCTCTAAGAGTTTGAGAGGTATGCCCCCACTAGTTCAGTCTCCACATATGAGCATCTGTGCTGGCCATGCTCAGCTTGTCTTTTACCACAGTTTTGCCCTGAAGAGATGTAAGATGCCTGTAGAGTGAGATTGTGCTGTTAAGCTATAATCTATGCTAACATGGCTATTCTGGAAAGGGGGAAAGATATGATTCCCCTTGCTTATGTACCACATCACTGTGATGTTGTCTGTCTTGAATAGGTCCCGGGACTAGAGATGATTCAGAGAGCTGAGAAAATTATATTTGGTTTTCTAGTGCTCACTCCTTCTTTCAAAAGAAGGGAATTGTAAAAGGCCAGTTTGTCCATGCTAGTAGAATGATCTCTGAGGATGAAGATTTTGAAAAGGCGTGTGTAACATTGGAAGAAATGTTCCTGGAGAGAGGTTATCCATTGGACTTGATACATAGGATTAGAGATGAAATAAGGGAAGGTAGAGTGGAAAGGTATCCCCCTATTTTGGGGAAGGCAATGTCACTACATGGAGGTAAAGCTTGCTTGTCAAGGGAACGTTGATCAGGGGTTTCATCGGGCTTTCATCACTAATTTTAGTGAGGATGCCTATGCTATTAAAGGAATAATAGAAAAGGAGTGGAAACAATTTTCCAAATTCCAATTTGGAGAATATTATGGGGAAGCCCCTTAAAATTATATTTAGAAAAGGACAGAACATCAAAAGCCTGCTTGAACACACAGTCAACCCACAAGTCAATAGTCTGAAAAACAAGTGTGGGGCTTGTTCACAATGTACTTATGTGAGTCACAGTGAGAGAATATATGTTAAGGCTAGATAGAAATTTTTAGTAGGAAAAGTTTTTAATAGTAATTCTAGAGGGTTAGTGCATATTGCTCAGTGTGACAACTGTGAGGCCTTTTATGTGGGTAAGATCGAGCATCAGTTAAAGAGAAGGGTTTACGAACATCTATATGATGTCAAACGTCATAATCAATGGAATGCCTTTTATAAGCATACTTTAATTTGCAAAAAAGCCAAGCTCATATTTTTTGTTATAGAAGTAGTCCCTAAGGATGCTGGGGAGGGACCATGGGAAACTAAATTAGAATATAGGGAAGTCCACTGGCAGATAGTGCTGGAAGCTAATAAGTACCCAGGACTCAACAACAATTCCTCACTGGCATCAGTGTTAAAGTTAAGGGCTGCTAAACTGTAATAAGACTTGGAAATTTTAATACTGCGAATTTCATGTCTATCATTATTTTATCCATCTTATTATGCTGGGTCACTAATTCCTATTGTGGGTAATTTATAAAACTACAAGATAGGTTTATTCTTGTTTCTTGTTCCTATTTTTTCTTGTTCTTTTTTATTCAGCAATAGATGGTGCCATGCTGTTACATATATTTTTTCACAATAGTGTATTTTAAATTGATTTTTATGTTATTTTTAAAATATGGAATTCTTTTGATAGGTGTTTTTACTATGAATAGTGCTTGTAGCTTAATTTGAGGTATTTTTGTTGTTTTAAGGTGAATTTACTGTGCTATGCAATGGTTCACTTTAAAGTGGTTAATTGAATGATTGTTTAGTAATTAGTTCTGTTATATAAGGAGTGGGAAGGAAGTTCTTGTATTTGATGAAGTCTTTTAACTGAGAGATGAAAACGCATTTATTTGGAAGCGTTAATCGTTTGTTATTGTAAATCATCAATAAAGGAGTTTTTTATGCCACCTAAACAGTTTTATTAATGCCTGGATACATTTTGTTCCATGTTTGGTTTTATCAGGCATATTCTCAGTTTTTTGGTAACTTACCATAACCCAAATGCCCTCCTGCATCTCCCAGCACACATGCCTACTGTAGCGCAATATATGTGTATATTCCTTTAAGAAGCTATCCAAGGGCTTGCACAAGTGTATAAATACTGAACACTTGCAAGTCTGACTGCCATTTTGTAGTTAGCTGTTGAGATGTAAGCATGTATGTATGTAAGCTCTGTCTGTTAACTAGTTTGTTCATATTTAAAGATGATGCTATCCATCCTGATTTGTTTCTATATATTAAAGCATCTAAATGAAACCCCAAGCCTTCTTACAATTTGTGACAGAGAAGAACAAACGACATGGTGTCAGAAGTGGCATGTCTAAAAGGACATGGTGTCAGAAGCAGCATATCTAAAAGGACAGGTACCAGAAAAGGGCATGAAGCTGGAAAAGGCTTGATGAAAATGATTTAAGGCACTTGTCCAGATGCTGGTGGAATAGAGACGAGTGGATCATCCTAAAAATGTGCATATTTCGCAAAACAGGTCAGAAATGAATTTCAGGTATTAAAACTTGATCAGCACTATTTCTTTTCATATTATATGAAATGAGGCATACAGAACAGTCTAAATAATATTCACATAAACCAATATGTATGATATTGATAAAACTATTCAAATTACTAAGGAAAATGTTTGAAATAAAGTCCAAATTGCATAAAGCAAATAAAATAAGGGGAATGACCGCATTTTTGCAAATCATATGCATTTTCTGGTCCCCTTCAAAACATCTAAAACCCATAACATCTAATTTCATAACACTGAGACCAGAACATCTAAAACCCAAAACATCTAAAACCCATAACATTGAATTTCATAACATCTAACAGTACAAATCACATGAAAATAACATCCCCTCCACATATAATGACATAATATCAGTAATGACACCAAACTACCAAACACACTTTTTACTATGTTTCTGCAGGGGGGCTTGATACAGTGGGGTTTAGAAATTTACTTTTTCCCACTTTAGTGCGATCTTGGAGTTGGTATATTTAATTTACGGGTGGTGGGGGGCTTGCCCCCCTGCAGAAACGTAGTAAAAAGTGTGTTTGGTAGTTTGGTGTTTTTATATGTGGAGGGGATGTTATTTTCTTGTGATTTGTAGTGTTAGATGTTATGAAATTTGATGTTATGTGTTTTAGATGTTCTGGTCTCAGTGTTATGAAATTAGATGTTATGGGTTTTAGATGTTTCAAAGTAGACCCATATTTTCATATTAAGCAAAGCTATCCAAGTTATTAGAAGTGTATAAAGTGTTCACATGTTTGTGCAGTGTTACAGTAAGGTATATTTCGCAAAGTACAGCCATTGCAAGGCATATTTTACAAAGTAAAGTATTTAGAAGAATTTATTGTGCATTTGAATGTTGTTACAAGCTCACAGAACAGTTTGTTCATACATAATTACAAGGGCCATATTTTCAGTGTGTTTGTGTATACTTTGTGGGTATGCCAGTCGATTTTGAAAACCCAGTGCACTTGTGTTTGGCAGTAATATTGCTGAGAAATGGAGAGTGTTTGAGCAAGAGTATGATATTTTCATACAAGCTGCATTTTTTTGATAAAGGTGATCATACAAAGGCATTTATTCTACTTAATTTAGCTGGGTCAGAAACTATAGAAAGGGAATGTTCATTTGTGTATGTACCTGCTATTTATACTGGACAGGGGAAAAGCGTCATATTGTTGTACTGGCTGTGTCAAGGGAGGACCCAGAGTGTTTAAAATGTAAATTTAGAGAAATGTGTAACCCCCAGACAAATGTTACAATGGAAAGGCACTTATTTTACACAAGGGATCAAAAGCCTGGTGAAACTTTTACAGCATATGTAACTGATCTGCAAAATAAAGCTAAAACGTGCAGATTTGGTGATTTAAGGGATGGGTTGATAAAAGACAGACGTGTGTGGTATAAAAGATGCTGCTGTGAGAAAAATTTAGCTTTGTAACAGTGAATTCAATTTGAATAAGGCCATTGAGATTTGTCAGATATATGAGCTCACAGAAAAGGTCACAAATATGCTTACAAATGAGAGTTGCTCTAGAAGGCACAATGATAATGTTGATAGTATGAAGCACGTTATTAAAAGAAACAGATCCAAGCTCATGGTAGCTGTAACCCCTGCAGCACCTACCAGAGCTTTCAAGTAAGTTCCAGAGTTTGCCAATTGTTAGAGAAAGCATTCTGTTTTGGTCGGATTGTTATACGGATGAAGAATGAAACATTTTGAACTATTTTCTCATTTTTATAGCCTGGTTGGTGCAAGTCATTTCCTACGGGCTTACGGACTAGGGATTTTTTTGTATATAGTGGCTTATATTTAACATAGGCATTTTATGTTTCTCATATAGGGATTTAGAGTATTATCTTCACATGTTTGTTCATTTTTTTTCCATGTCTATTATCCTCATGCTCAGAATGATCCTATACTGTTTTGGCAGGATGCTAGTTAATATTTGGTTGGTCTTAACATTCTAACACAGATCGTTCTGTTGGGGGAAACCTGAACATTGTGTTTTTTCTAACCATTTTTGACCAATTTATAAGGTGAAGCAATTTTGGAAACCATTACAAAACTATTATTTATTTTCACATATCATCTATCCATCCAGCTAATCAGTTTGGACATTACTATTAATTACATTACTATTAATGAGATTGTGAGTAGTCTATATTATATTGGAACTAACAAGGCATGGGGTCAGACCTTTGTATACTTTATCACAAGTTGATAGTAGGTTGATATTTTATAAATTGGTTGTTCATTTATTTCTTGGGCAACGATCTTGTGTTGTGACAGGGTATTATAAAAATTGGTCATTATATAACTGACAACAGAGAATTGAGTACTCAATTGTTGTTTGAAGGCTTTTTTCATTATTTGGGGATTGATCAGCCAACAGTAATCACACAAATCTGTCCAGGAACATGCGAATGTTTATCCTTTCTAGTGGTTGGCATTTACAACTATATTTAACAAGTGGATCTTACAACATAAAACATTTTTTGGGGTTAGAATTGATGATTTGCATATTCTGCATGAATTTTCTATATGTCTTTTTGGTAAATCAAGGTAAAGGTTTTTTTACCTTTTTCCTGTCTTTTTGATCCTCTCAGCAAACATTTACATTCCTTTGTGACTCAAATAGATTCAGTATAATATATTTTTTACCAGTAAGCCAGGTTCGAGTATAGGGGGACTATTCTTATAGCATCCTTGACAGTCTGCTTAAGAGATTTCCTATAGGCTTCATTTTGGTGGTATCACATCACAGTTGACTAACAGTGACTTCAAGGTGATTGAAGCAAACTAGCAACTTATGGTCATTGATCTTAGCAAGCTGCTTCAGGGCCTTTGTACGGATAAGGATAACATTCATGTATTTGGAATTAAACCTATGGATGAGGGCACAAAGGAGAACATCCAGATTGATCCAGTTGATGGTTGCAATTTGCTCTTCACTCAGCTTGGCAAGAAGGTTAAAACTTTACATACTGACATTTGGCACCTAAAGCTTTTCAAAGCATATCAAAATCAAAACACTACCCCGAGGGGTACAAATTGTATCGGAGTCTGAATTGTAACCCCACTAGTTGATGTGCACCCTGGATGTTAAATCACTTTAAACCAGCATTCCATACTGGGCAGGATTAACAGCATTAGAATGTTGGCTAAATAAGACCAATATCTATAGTCCAGGTTTTAACACATTGCTCATTTGCATGGCCAAGCATGCCCTTACCAAAAACGTCTTCTATTTTAAACATGAGTGTTATTGGCAAATACAAGGCACAGCAATGGGGGCATCTTTTGCCCCAATATATGCTGATTTATATATGGGATATGTTGAGGAACACATTATATATAATGAGCTACATAACCTGTATTTTCCAGAGATAGACATATGGAGACATTTTTTGGATGACTGTTGGCTTGTATGGAAAGGAGGCAGTGATTATCTGGAGGAATTCATTGAATACCTCTATGGAAATAAATGGGCAGCTGAGTTTACAGTGAGTTTTCATAACAATGAGATTCACTTTTTGGATGTCAATTTACAGCGTCAGCCAGATAACACATTACGTACTACAGTTTATCGAAAATATCCACAATATAACAGCCTGCTACATGCCTCCAGTCTCCACCCCAAACATACCATTAATAATATTCCTAAATCTCAGTTTTTGCGTTTGAAGAGAATTTGTTCTTCACAGCAGGATTTGACACAATCCCATCAGGATTTAGCCAACAGATTTTTAGCTAGGGGATATGGGACACAGAATGTGAACTCGGCCATGCAATGGGCCAACAACCAATCCAGGGGTGCCTTAATAGAATACAAACATACATCCAGGAAGGAGAATAAGGATATCTTGAGAAGGTCACTACATTTGGCAGAAATACAGCCTTTCCTACTGATGTTATTGACAAACACTGGAATATTTTGAAGTCCAATGAACAATTGAGTGACCTTTTGGGGGACAAATGCTCATTTTCCTTCAGGCGGGTTAAAACCTTAGGGTCCTATTTCTCTCATTACAAGAAAATTATGCATCAGGATACCATTTATCATCAAACTACATTAACTGTGGAGAGACCGGTTGGTTCTTATCCTTGTGGACACTGCACCTTCTGCAAATATGTCTTTAAAACCAAATCCTTTACCAGTAAAAATACTAGGCAGCTGTACAACATCAACTGTTATGCTAACTGTGGAACGGATTGGGTTATATATTTGGCCACCTGCACTTGTCAAGCCTTTTATGTGGGCTAAACTTCTAGACAATTCAGATTTCGAATGTCAGAACATTTAGGAGACATTAGGAATGCAAGAGCCACCAATGCTCTATATAGACACTCACTGGTTCATCACATGGCTAAATTTACTTTTACAGTCATAGACAAAATATTGGGCAACATATCTTTTAAAACGAGGTGGCATAGTATACTAAACATGAAGGAAAGGAAATGGATTGTCAAATTAGGGGGGGTTATTCCCACCTGGATTAAATGATAAACTGTAGGGTTTTCCTTTCTCTTCATGGGTCTTGATACTATTTATGAATCTATTAACAATTCTTGGGTTTGTCCCAAGAACAAAGTAATAAAATAATGAGAAGAAAAAAAGAATAACAGAAAAATAGTAAATATGTATAGAATCTATTGTTGTTTGTATTTTTTTTTGTATTCATTATTTAGTGCTAGACCAGTTTTTCCTTAGACAGGAAATGATGTCATTGGTCTTTAATGACACTGAGTATATATTGCAGTTGTAATACTGCTTTATGTTATGTACCACTGATGAAAGCTATAAGCTGAAACCGGTCTGGTTCTCTTAATAAATCTTCACGCTCCCAAGGTGCTGGCTCCCCTTGTGTTTTGTTACGGTTTATATTAGAACATCGAAGTTTCAAAACTTTGAATGTTCTAATATCGAACCCTATTCAGCGAAAGCTGAAACTATCGAAGCAACAGGAAACCTAATTTTTTCCTAGGGAAAGAATTTGGTTGTCAGTTTCTGTTGCTTCGGTATTTTGAGTGCTGTGGTGGAAAGTTACGGGTCGGGTTCAGGTAAGTGTGCGATTGAGTGCGGGTTAGGTATGTGTGCGATTGTGTGGGCGTGAGGGTTAGGGCGGGTTAGGTGAGTTAGGGTTAGGGCATGGGTTAGGTATGTGTGCGATTGTGTGGACATGAGGGTTAGGGCGGGGTAGGTGAGTTAGGGTTAGGGTGAGGTGAGTGTGCGATAGTGACGGATCTTAGGGTTAGGGTTTGGGTTAAGGTAAGTGGATAGTTAGTGGTGTGTGTATAGTTTAGTGTAGGGTTAGGTGTAAGATTTTAGGTGTATGTGTGTGGATTGCTGTTTGTTTGGTGTGCTTGTGTTGTGTGTATGTGTTTTGGAACAGTGAACTTTTTCCCTTGGAAAAAATTTGCTGTTCTGTATGTTCAATATTTTCACCTTTTGTTGAATAGGATGCGATATTAGAACATTCGAAATTTTGAAACTTCGATGTTCTAATATAGACCCAAGTTAATACAGGTTCCAAGTGCAATGTTATGTCGGCAGAAACATTTGCTAGAGTGTGGAAAGGTGGGAAGGTGTGAAGCTTGTTACTTATGGAGGTGAAGAAATTCAAACTGAAAGTTCAGTAGTGCTTTCATGTTACTTTCAGCAGAGTGGAAGGAGCTACGACTTATTATTTTATGTGCTCAAGAGGCAAGTCCAGTCATTATTAGGGCTCAGAGACAGTTTGAAAATGGGACTACTTTCATTTAATAAGGAAGTTCACCAGGTTAGCTTAACTCATTCACTCCAGTGGAGCTCAGGAAGTTTGTACCTTAACTTCCAATAGGCAGAGCCTAAACCTTTTGAAAGACTCAAATTATGTCCTCACATTTCAAACAAATGTCCATATCTCTAGAACCATAGGGATTATGAAAGAAGTATAAATGGCAAACTCTTCAGGACAAATTACTTTTATAGTGGTAGTATTCTTTAGATTCTAGGTCTTAAACTGAATTTTATACATCACACTAAACATAGTAACTATTACATTTGTAATATTTTGTAAACAACTTACAATATCTCAGCAACCACTCAAGTTACACACATACTGTCAGCAGCATTTTATTCATCTAGCTAAGTGCTTTCATTTGAGGCTAACGAGTTCTGTCTGCATTTCCTGGTTGTTGAGATATTTAGAAAAATGTGAAAATTATATATATATATATATATATATATATATATATATACAAATTAATATCATAAAAACAACAGCTAATATCTATTTACCTGCACTAGATAGAGGTCAAATATTAATGCAGCTGAGTTTGTTATTGTATAAGCTTTAAGTTTAAATAATTTAAAACCTTGTACATAGCATGGTTTTGGAGTTATTGATGCAAATATGAACAAGCAGTATTTGACGCCTGGAGATGTCAGTAGGAGTTAAATGCAGATGCACCTAGACGCATCACTAGGATGTAATGAGTTAAAAGACCACTACTCTAATTTTGCCCAGCACATTTTTTCAACCTATACTGATCTTTTCCAAGACAAATTAGGCAAACTTCCTGTTATGTACCCCATGAAGTTAGACCCGGAGGTCAGTTCAGTTATCAGGCCAGCACGTAAAGTTCCAATAGCCATTCATGACACAGTCAAAGCTGAGTTTGATAAAATGGTGTGACAAGATGTGATTTGTTCAGTGGAAACTCCAATGAATGGGTATCTTCCATGGTAGTAGCTCATAAGAAAAGCTCATATGACATCAGAATATATATTGCTCCACAAGATTTGAATAAAGCACTAAAAAGACCTCATCATCCAATGCACCCAGTCGAAGAAGTTGTAGCCTTAATGCAAATGGCAGTATATTTTCCATCTTAGATGCAAAAAGTTCATTTTGGCAAATTCAACTTGACAGAAAATCCTCTTTCCTCACTACTTTTAGTACTCCGTTTGGCAGGTACAGATTTTTGAAAATGCCATTTGGGATAAATTCTGCAACTGAAATCTTTCAACGTGCAATGGAGCAAATTCTTTTCTGGGTATCCTTGTGCTACCATAGTAGACGACATACTAGTAGGAGGTTGTGATGAAGCAGAACATGACAGAAACCACAGAAAAGTTCTAAAAAGGCCACATCAAGTGAATCTTAAGCTCAATCAACACAAATGCAAATTCAGGCTACAAGATGTCACTTATGTGGTCATTTATTTACAAGTACAGGTCTATGACCAGACCCTTCAAAGTAAGCAGCCATTCTCGAGATGCCAGCTCCAGACAATGTTCAAGCCCTACAATGTTTTCTTGGCATGGTCAACTACCTAGGCAAGTTCATTCCAGACTTGAGCCAACTTTCAGCACCACTTAGATAGCTGCCACATAAATATATATCCTGGTCTTGGTTACAGCAACACCAAAGAGCATTATTTGATGTCTTGAAACAGAGAATTGTTAGTCCACCAATGCTCAGATATTATGATGTTCACAAACCAGTTACAGTTTCCTGTGATGCTTTGAAATTTGGTCCTGGTGTAGTCATTCTACAAGAAGATCAGCCTGTTGCCTATGCATCAAGAACTCTTACCCAAACTGATATGCAATGTGCCCACACTGAGAAAGAGCTTTTGGCAATTGTATTTGCATGTTCCAAGTTTCATGATTATGTTTATGGTAGACGTATCCAGATTAAAACAGACCACAAACCATTAGTCACTATTCTGAGAAAGCCAATGCATTCAGCTCCAGCCAGACTGCAACACATGATGCTGATATTGCACAAGTACAATTTCAGTCTTGTCTACAAGTAAGGCAAACTTCTTTATCTTGCTGATACATTACCCAGATTGCCCAGAAATAACACTTAACAGGGTAAAAATCAGGGTTCTCATTCGATTGATGATTTTGAAGTCATGGAAGTGAGAAATTTTTCTCTTGAACTGAGAGATCACATAGCTACAGATCCAGTTTTACAGAGGCTCAACCACTTTATCAATCAAGGATGGCCATCAAAGCAATCAAGTTTACCTCATGAAGTGCAACCTTATTTTCCATACAGAGATGAGATTTTTGGCTGACAAAGGTATCATTATGAAATTTCTGAAAGTAATTGTTCCAAAGTCCTTGCAATCAGAGTACACTACAGTCTTTCATCATAGTCACCCAGGAATCAAATCTACCAAAAGAAGGGCAAGAGAGAGAGTATTTTGGCCTTCTATGTCACAAGACATTGAGAGAGCACTATTATCTTGCTTCATGTGTAATAGTATAAAGCCACATCAACAGAAGAACCACTTCAGCTTAACCAGATTCCAGAACTACATTGACCAACAGTAGCCACAGACATCTTTGAGTGAAATGGTCAACATTTTAGTAGACTTACTCCAGTTGGTTTGAGATTGACTTGCTTCCTAATCACACAAAGTTATTTTTGACAGTGGCATGCAGCTTACAAGATTTGCTGAAGAATGGGAATGTACTCATGTCACAAGCAATCCAGAGTACCCTCAATCAAATGGTTTGGCAGAATGAGCAGTGCAAAGTGCAGAACAGTTACTTGAGAAGTCTAAATGAGATAATACTGATGTTTTCCTGAATCTCGTGAATCTCAGAAATATTCCTCGTGATAAACATCTTGGTTCACCTGCTCAGAGGCTTCTGTTGAGACAAACCGGAACCACATTACCAATCATTAGTCATTTGTTGGTTCCATGTGTCAAGAACAATAGATCAGTAAAAGCCAATCTGTTGAAAAAGCACCTAGCCCAGAAGTCCTACTATGATAAGGCCAGTAAACTGCACAATCCATTATGAGAGGGAGAAGTGTTAAGGATGCAAACATCCAAAGGTTATGATCAGATTGGTGTCGTGAAGAATATCTGCTCTGAGCCAAAATCGTACATTGTGAAAACAGAAGAAGGAGCAATTTTTAGATGGAATCGGAAATATTTGAGACCACTGTCCGAGTCTATACCACAGCACATAGCCTGCGAGAAAGACTATCTCAGAAAGAGTTGTATGGTGTTCCAATTCCAGAGGAAGTTCCAGAGGACATTCCCATTTCTATGATGAATCCAGAAGTTCCTGATATGACTTGTGAACCACAGACTGTCCCTGTTACTAAACTTAGTCCCAATTGTAATGTTATGAGATATGGTCGAATCTCTAAACCCTGCAGCAGATATGAAACAATTTGGACATGAACATTGTGTTTTGTTCCTGATGTACATAGTAATGCATGCCTAGCTCAGATATTCTTTTGCATAAAGGGCAATCCTTTTAAGAGGGCAGATGTAGCTCAATATATGTGTATATACCTTTAAAAAGCTATGCAAGGGCTTGCATAAGTGTATAAATACCGAGCATGTGCAAGTCTGACTACCATTTTGTAGTTAGCTGCTGAAATGTACACATGTGTGTATGTAAGGTCTGTCTGTTAACTAGTTTGTTCATATTTAAAAATTATGCTATCCATCCTGATATGTTTCTATGTATTAAAGCATCTAAATGAAACCCATAGCCTTCTTATTATTTGTGATAGAGATGAACGAGTGACACCTGCCAATTACAGACATTTCATATGTGTACACCTCAGATGTACTACTGGCTGTTGCCGTAGTGATCTATCAGAATATTTACTGTTATGGAAGTTTACTTGTAGAACTGTACTGTACTGTGTGTAACATTAGCTCACTTGTGGAATAGCCTAAGCTATTTGGGTAGATTACTACAGCTTAGAAATAAAAAAGAAGGAAAAAGTAAATTAATAATCCAAAAGCCCCTGGGGAATGATCTGAGTAAAGCCTGGTCTGGACCTGGCAAAGGAATCCAGATTGTAGTGTTTTGTAAAAGTTTGTACTGAGAGCCAACTTGTTAGCTCTAGGATACTTCTACAGCTCACCCATTTACTGAAAGCCATTGAAGAAGCCAAAGCCCAAGTGGAAGGGCTCTAGCCCTACCTGGAAGTTTCTTGCTATGTTGAGAATAGGCAAAAGAAATAACATGAGACAACCATCTAGGAATTGTCTGCTTTGACACTGGCTATCCTTTCCTCTTACCTTCACAGAAGACAAACAGCTGACCAGCTCTCCTGAAGGACTGAGTTTTGTCTAGGTATTATCTAAGCTGCCAGTGGACATCCAAAGTTTGAAGATTTTTTCTCCAATATTTTGAGGTTCAGAAAAAAGACGGAGATTAATAGACTTGCTCAAGGTAAACTTGTCTACTTTAGGTATAACTGAAGGGTTATATCTCAAAGAATCCATGTCCTTGTGGAAAATGAAGTAGGATTGACTCACCATAAGAGCTTGTAAGTCAGACACTCTTTCAGCAGAATTCAGAGCAATGAGTGAAACACTCGACCATGTTAAGAATGTCAAATCTGTCTGAAGAGCTAGCTGAAATGGAAAAAGAGTAAACTTTTCAAGCACAAGGTTAAGATACCAAGGAAGAGACACTTGTTTTCTAGCTGAACAAATATGCAAATCCTCTTTTAAAACCTTTCTGATTTGAGAACTGGTAGGACCGGAAATCCAAGCACAGACAAGCCAAAATTGCCAACAAATGGACCTTGTTAGAGGGAGGAGTAAAAAAGACCAGAGGACAGTAACCCACACAAATAAGAGGCAGCCAGACCTTAAATCATTGCTAGAATGACACCAACTAGAAAATATTTTCCACTTACACATATATGATTTCATAGTTGCACTTTTTTAAGCCTCCTTTAATACCTGCTAGAATTCCAATGGAAAAAATGCAGATAAAAGGTATCCAAATTATTTCATCTAGGCAGTCAGCTAAAGAGTTGTCATATTGGGGTATATCAAACAGCCCTTGTCTTACATGAGTAAATTCCATCTGTGAGGAAGCCAGTTTCAAAAGAAGGGAGAAAAAGAAGTTATGTACTTACAATAGCATTCTATCTGTGTTACCCATTTTCATTCTTCCTCAGCCATTGGGTTCAGACCTGATCCTTAGATCCAACTCGACCATTGTTGTAGCGTCTGGTTAACTGAAACTCTCAAGCTCCTCCCTACCCATAATGCACCAACCCCTAACATACCCCAGATCATGTTTGCTAGATGACATAAATACTAAATATTTGAATAATGTTACAAACAAAGGAAAACAGTATTTGGCGCTTCATACAAGACACAGTGTTGTCTTAATAGCATCTCATTCTTTCAGAAGCCCATGATGACAAAGGTTAGGGGTTGGCAGGTGGGAAGCTGAGGAAGAATGAAAATGGACATGGAATGTTATGGTAAGTATATAACTTCCTTGTATTATGTCAATTTACGTTCATTCATTCCTAAATCATTGGGACAAAGTCTCCCACTACCTGATATTCCAGATGGACTCTAAGGAATGTTCCTAAGCACAGATGAACCAAAGTTTGCTTTTCTCCTCGAGACCAGATCCAATTTATAATGAGTAATAAAAGTATGAGGATTAGCCCAAGTATCAGCTGCACATGATATCCATGGAATGGTTGGACAAAAATACTGACAAGGTTGCCATAGATCTCGTAGTGTGAGCTCTTAATGGTTTTGGTAATAAAATGTCCAATTTATTATAGAAAAAGGCTGTGCAATCCAGAATCCATCTTGCCAATGTCACCTTTGTTACAGACTTGTCCAATTTATTATCTGCAAAAGATACAAATAACTGAACAGATTTTCTAATGTTTTTTCTTCTGTGTTAAGTTGAAATGCAGCTGTTTATGAATGTCAAGTAAATGTAACATGTATTCACCTTTGTTTTCAAATTTTGGGAAGAAAATGGTCAAGTTAATAGACTGATTGATATTGAATTCTAGCACCAACTTAAGAAGGAAGGAAGGAAAGAAGGGTTGGTTTTTAATGTCACCCTATCCTTATGGAAAATCAACTAAGGAGGTTTAAGAGATAACACTTGAAGTTCTAAAAATCTCCTGGTAGAGGTCATAGTCAATAGAAATAAGGTATTCTAGGTCAAAATTTAAGATCATATTTTGCAGCTGGTTCAAAGGCGGAATGGATTAAGGCCTGCAGAACAAGGTACAAATCTCACGGAGGAGTACGATCTTTGTAAGGTGATCTAAGTAAAATAGCACCTCTTAGAAAGGCTTTGCATATCTTAGTAGCAGCTAGCAAAGAAATATCAACTCCTATATGAAAGTTAGTGATTGCTGCCAACTGAATTTTAATAGCAGAGGAGCTAGCTCCCTCATTAAAATTTTCTGCTAAAAACTCTAGTACATTCTGTGTAAGGGCTGAAAAGGGATCAATATATTTTTGATGCGCCCAACAAACAAACCTCTTCCACTTACTCTTGTATATTTTCTAGTAGAAGCTTTATGGAAGACAATAGTATATGACAGATAGGGGGTAAGAGCATAGGTTGTCTGGCTATTAGTGGAAATGGAGAAACCATGCTGTTAGCTTGAGGTTTGAGATGTCCAGATGAATCATGCCTGTCAGGTGAGACAGTAGGTCTGGAATTAGAGCCAGAGTCGAAGGTGGGTAAAAAAGATGAGTCCAAACCTGTTGAGGCCAGTAGGGTGCAATGAGGATGATTTTGCTCTTCAACCTTGCAGCTTTCTGTAGAAATTTGGTAATCAGTGGGTTTGGATGGTAAGCATAGAGAAGACTGAAGGGCCAGTCATGGAGCAGAGTGCCCCTCACTGATTCCTCCATTGGGTATTAGGGCAAAGAAGCTGTTGCACTTGTTGTTTAGGGGAGATGCAAAAAGAACACAGCAATGCTGGCTCCACTGATGGAAAATTGCCTCCATCACTTTTTTGTTGAGATACCACTCATGAGGTAGAAGAATGGACCTGATCAGTTTGTCTGCTATCACGTTGGACTTCCTTGGAATGTGCATCGCTATCAGGAAGCAGTTGGATGAGATCACCCACTGCCACACTCTGAGGATTTCTGAGGACTGGTTCCTCCTTGTTTGTCAATGTACTAAACTATTGACATATTTTCTATTTGGATCACAATTGTTCCCAGACGCAGAACATTCTTGAAGTCTTGCAATGTTAAAAGCACTGCTCTCATTTCCAGAACATTTATATGTAAATTGGCCTTTTTGGGGGACCAAGTATCCTGGACTGTTTTCCCCAGGAAATTCCCCCCACCCAATCAGGGATGTGTCTGTGGTCACTGTGGCTTTGGGTTGAGGCAGAATGAAAGGGAGGCCTTGTAAATGCTAGTCTGACCTTATCCACCACGAAAGGTACTCCTTGGATGTCAATGTGATCTTTATTTGAACTGATATCTTCTGATAAAGACTTGGACCATTGGGATGCTAGCATCCACTGAAGAATTCTCATATGATATCTTGCCAAAGGAACAAGAATTATGGCTACTGACACTGACCCCCCAAAGCTTGAAGAATTAATCAGGTTGAAATTTTGGTGTTATGAATAATTTTTGCGACCTGGAATCTTAAAGTTTGTACTCTGTTTAAGGGAATTGAGGCTACTGCAGATACAGTACTGAAATGTGCTCTTATGAATTCTAGTGTGTTTGAGATGTATGCAACTAGCATTTGTTGTACTTTATTGAGATTGCCAGAAGGCAACAAGTTTGAAGTACCTGGTATCTTGCTATTATGAGTAGATGCCTGGTCGGAGCTGTAATGAGCCAGTCATTTAAATACAGAAAGACCAGTAATCCCTGCAGCCTCAAGTGAGCTACTACCACTGCCATGCATTTAGTGAACACCCTGAGGGCTGTGGTGAGACCAAAGGGCAGAGCTCTGAACTGTAAATGACTGGCTCCCAGCCTGAAGTGTAAGAACCTTCTGGACTGCCTGTTCATTTTTATGTGATAGTACACATCTTGAAGGTCTATCGAGCATATCCAATCATTCTTGCCTAGAAAAGGCAGAATGGATTGAACTAGTTGCTGACATCCAGAATTGGTCTTCAGTCCTCTGCTTTCTTTGGCACTAAAAAGAATCTAGAGTAAGTTACAGATCCTTTCTGGTCTGGTGGGACCTCTTGGATGACTCTTTTTTTCTAGCAGCTTTTGTATTTCTAGTGCTGCTGCTTTCCTCTGATTGTATAGAACATCAGGAAACTTTTGTGTGAATGGAAGTGGAAGAGAAAAGGGAATTAAATAACCTCTAGAAATAATTCTCTGCATCCATGTGTCTTTTGTGATATCTAGCTAGTCTCTCTGATGCAGGGATAAATGATCCCTGATTGCCTCCAAAAGGGGAAAATGGGGCCTTCTTTCAGGAGTGTTGGTAGGGTCTGTCAGAGAAGGAATCTCATGATCCTTGGTTTTGCAGACCACCTCTGCCACATGGGTGGCATCTTCCATTAGTGTTTCCCCCTCTGGCACTGGGGGAACCATCTCCGCATGGATCTTGGAAAGGACCCTGCAATTTTGTGAACCACATCTTCCTTCCCACTCTTTTTTCTAGAAAAGGTCCTTTATGGGGGGGGGGGTCAAAAAACATACTCCTACAGTAGAGAAAGCCTTTCCATCATTCTCACACCTGGAGAGTGTGTCTTTCACTTTCAGGCCAAACAAGGAAGATCTGTCAAAGGGAGCATTGATGAAAGAAGACTTAAAGGGCTCAGCAAAATCACACAAATGCATCCAGGCATGTCTCCTTAATGAAATGCCTGAACCTGCCACCCTTGAGGTACCCTCAGCTGCATGAGAGATAAGCCTCATGAACAAATTTGAGATGGATTGAAAGGTTTCCAACTGCTAGGTAACCATAGCTTGAGCCTCCACAGTAGTGGACCCTGAAAGAGTATTTGACAGTTCTTTAATAAATTTTCTTTGTAACCTTGTGAATTGTGCCAGTTAATTGAACAGCAAAGGTTGCTGAAGCATAGACACACTTCCCAAGCCTGTCCAAAGCCCTGGACACTGGGGATGCACAGTGGAACTCTGTTCTCTAAGTTCCTTCTTTGTGGCCACTGCCATGACCATGGCATCTACAGGTACTCCCTTGCACCAATGTTACCTTCCTGTCAGAGGTGCCAGCATTTGGTCTGGTCTCTTGGTGATGGGTTCAACCATATCAGGTTCCTTCCATACCCGCTGAGAGATTAAATCAATGAGCTCATCAGGGATGGAGTTACCTAGGAGGTAGACAGGCCAGATCCCAAATGCCTCCAGAAACATTGATTCCTCTGGGGAAAGATTTTAGGAGGGCCATTACCCTGTTGCTTGAGGATATCCAGAATGTCTCCAAATGAGACATCTTTGGGTGGTAATCTAGGGGATACTTACACTCCATCGAAATCTATCTTCCATAATAGACTCCTGAGAGGAATCTAAGTGCCTCCTTTTGCACTTTCTCTTCTGGGGTGCTTCCTTGGTGGGATGTTCCAGGGAAGTGTTGGAAGTGAGGTTATACCCTGTTGGGTAGTCTGGAGGGGTTGGACTAGCTGTTCCTGTGGAGTTGAATGTCAAGCCTCTTGGCGCATATATACATGGGACAAAGAAAGTTGATCAGAGGGGGGAGAGAGACCATCCATCTTGCCAAAGCAGGGAAAACTCTCTCCACTACCTCAAAGGCAGACTGTTGTGGGGAGAAGGAAGCCAATAAAACCAAGAAGCCATGCATCTGTCCCATTGGCTCCATCTGCCCCAATGCAATCCACCAAAGGCAGAGGCTGGAGCCAAGCTGACCAGTGCTGAGGCTCTGAGGAGTCGACTCCAACACCTTTGATCCAACTGGGGCACTCAGAGAAATCATCGGATCTGAGGACACCAGTACTCTCAAATCCGAACAAGACAGTCTTGGCAAACTCAGATCTAAGGGCTCCAAAACAAAGTGTCAGATCAGAGAAGAAGCTGGTACTGGAAGGGTAGATATAGCTAAGAGTTCCTGACCTGAGGGAGTTGGAGCTGGGAGAACCCCCATCTGTATCTGTGACTAGAGAAGCTTCTTCATCATTCTGTCCATGGCTTCAGTGAGATTCCTGGAAGAATGAGATGAAGCAATAGATGGTATCTTGGACTGCTGTCTCTCAAGGAAGGGAGATGAAACTCCTGAAGGAAATGGGTCTATAGATGGAGAGTACCAGACCCACGGAAGAATCTTCGGAGCCGAAGTACTCTGATCCAAAGGTGTTTTAGGAGATATTGAAGACATCTTGGAGCCAGATGGCTTTGAATCTGATTTGGATTTTTTGAGAGGAGGCTACATAGAAGATGGAGTGGAAGAACCCAACTTTTTCAGGGACTTGTTTTCAGCATTCTTGGAAACTATTTTAGGGAAGTGGGCCCCATATATTTAAAATAAATCAGAAGACCTTTTAATATTAACTTGTTTTTTTCTGTCCACTATATCGCGTGAATTAAAACTTTAACATATTTCATAATTTACCTTAAGATGATCTGGGTCCAAGCAAAAGATGCAAAGGTCATAGCCATCAGAATAAGACAGCTTATGGCTGCATTTTTAACACTTTTTAAAGCCTTTTTCAGACATCCTAACCAAAAAGTGTAACTAACAATGAAGAAGACAAAATTTTTTTTTTTTTTTAAGGGTAAGGAGGAGGAAAAAGGGAAAAAGGATAAACAAGTACCAACAATGGTACTAAAGAATACAAAAACATGTAAAGGTAAAGTTATACAAAGAAAAAGGGCTTTAAGGCTTACAGAAAAAAGACAAGCAATGGTAAAAGAGAATACTCAAGTATGCGTATTTAAAGAAGAAATTTGGAAGGAAAAATTTTAAGAAAAATATTCACTGATCTCTTAATATGTTCTAGAGCAAAGCTGACCATATTTATATGCGAATGTGGCAAACAAGATTTGAGGTATGTTAGGGGTTGGTGCATTGTGGGTAGGGAGGAGCTCGAGAGTTTCAGCTGGCCACGGCTATAGTAATGGCCGAGTCGGATCCGAGGATCGGATCTGAACCCAGTGGTTGAGAAATGAATGAAAATTCACAACATCAAATCCACTGTTGCTTGGGCCAAAAGGGGGGGGTCATGACCACAATCTTTGAGAAGTCTTTCTAGATCTTTAGAACAACCCTGCATATCAGTGAAAAGGGTGGAAAAGCATAAAGGAACAAAAATGAAAAGGCATCTGTCTTCCAAGCATGTCTGCAAGAAATGGACAGTGCAGTGGTGCAGCAGTTTGCGTTGCCATCTCGGCTGGGGCGCCATCTGTGCAGCATCAGCATGTCCTCCCTTCATTTGTGTGGGTTTCCTCTGAGTGCTCCAGTTTCCTCCTACATTACAAAGATGTGCATCTGGAGCATTTCTCCCTGGATCTCCACTGAAAATTGGTTTGTTCCAAGTCAGACTTTCCTGGTAAACAAATGTTAAATACATTCTAGAGCAGAATTTCTTTAGTTGTCTGTTCTGAGAGGAGGAAAGCAGATCTACTCAGTTGTTCTCCATAGTTGGATCAATTCTTGGAAGACCCCAGGGTGAAGTTTCCATTCATGAGGGTCTCTCTTGCTCCTTCTTAGCTTGTTTGCCACAATGTTTTACTTAACGAAATATATGACAAACTAAAATGTAAAATCAAGCTGAGTTACTACCTCTCAGATTATCTTAGCAAGTCTGCAAAGGAGGTAAGATCTGGTACTCCATATTTGTGTATGTACTAAATCACTGTGGTGTTTTCTGTGAAAACTAGCAGAGGTCCTTGAGATCAGTTGATTTAAGGCTTTCAGAGCTTTCATTATTGTCAACATTTCTTTGAAATGTATGTGCTTTTGTTTGTCATGTTTGTTCCACAGACCTTGCACTTTCACACCTTTGGAAACTGCTTTCCAAATTAGTTCTGAAACATCTGTTATGAGACAGAAGGTAGAATGGAAGACCTTGGTTTTGAAAGTAAATTAACCATAATGGTAGATGCTCAAATGATAACTGCTGCAGTAGCCTAAGCTATAAATAGGCTGCATCATATACAGCATACAATAGCTAGCCAGCTTCCAAAACTTTCAGGATACTATCCATACACCCAAACCATTAATCAGCTGAAGCTGAGTGGACTAAAATCTAAGCCAGCAGAGATAGGGAAGCTAAAGCCCTGAGAGGACAATGATAGGATATAACAATAAAAAGTCCACACCCTGGTAATACAAACTTACATAAATAGGGGGGAAGAAGGGAGGAAGCAGCTACTTTGGGTCTATGTTAGATCTGGAAAAACCCTTTTCAGCAAACAGCTCTTTGCCAAATGCTAACTGTTGAAATCTGACTCAGTTGAACGGCCATTTCAGCGAATTTTTACCTATGGGAAAAAATGCTTTTCCATCATTGGGAATTTGCTCAGAGTTGGTATATTTAGTTAGGGGAGGTGTGGGGGTGTGAAGCCCCCACTTTGGAGAGTTTTAAATGCTGTGAAGTTTTATGGTGGCCAAGCATTTTTTTCCCCTAGGAAAAGATTCACTAAAATGGCCAGACAACAGAGTCAGATTTTGACAGTTAGCATTCGGCAAAGAGCCGTTTGCTGAAAAGAGTTTTCACAGATCTAATATTGACCCACTACTTCAACAGTGATTATTCAAACATGTATTGTTATGCTACATTTACTTACAAATCTGTACCATGCTCTTTAGAAGGATCACATTTGCAGTATCCTAAACTATATGGTTAGATTATCATAGCTTAAACTGACTGGAAAGGAAGTGTGAGGGTCCAGGAGCCCCTAGACAATGTCCCTAGCAAAGCTTATCCTAGATGCAGTGAAGAAATCTAGTTTATAGTGCTTTATAAAAGTGTGTACAGAGGACTAAGTTGCACTTCTAGAATACTTCTGGCATCAAATACTTTTTCAAAAAAGCCACAGATGAAGCCAAGGTCCTGGTAGAGTGAGTCTTGTCCCTGCCTGTAATTATTATGTTGTGGTGGGTATAACAAAAAGTACTAGAATAAGACAACCATTTTGAAATAGTTAGGACATAGATTGTCCTTTTGTCTTACCTGCACAAGAAATGAACAACTGATTAGAAGTTCTGAAAGATTATGTTCTGTCAAGATAGTACTTGAGTTGTCTGTGGACATCCACAGTATGGACTATCCTTTCTCTATCATTTTTTGATTCCGGAAAGAAGACAGGGAGATGGATAACTTTGTTTAAGGTAAACTCAGACACAACTTTAGTCATAAATGAAGGATAGGATTAGTCCTCAAAGAAACCTTATCTTTGTGAAAAATGAGATATTGCTGACACCGCAGGAAATGTTGCACTCACATACTATTCTTACAGAGGTCAGAACAATTAGTAAGACTGTTTTAAATGTTAAGAACCTCAAGTCATCCTGATCAGTTGATTCAAATGGAGCAAGGGTTAGGTTTTGTAACAGAAAAAAAGAAGTTATGTCTTACCATAATGCTCCATCTGTATTGTTCATCTTCTTTCATTCATCACTGATGGGCTCGGTTCCAAGCCCTCGGAACTGAGTCGGCCTTTTTACCAAGCTCGCGCCAGCCAAAAAAACTCTTGAGCTAAGTCTCTACCCAGAATGCCCTTCTCCCTGTTACCTCAGATCGAGTTTGCAAGAAAAAGAGAAGTAAAGCCAAGGCTACTTCTGTGCAAATACCCCAGGACACCACTTAGACCCAAAGCATCCCCCAGGAGCCTTTGGGGGGGAAGTAGGGTGGGAGGTGATGAATGAAAGAAGATGAACAACACAGATAGAACATTATGGTAAGACATAACTTCTTTATCTGATGTTGTTAATCTTCTTTCCATTCATCACTGAGCTACCGTGAGATCCATGGGCAGCCCTTATGGAAGAACATTCCTGAGTACCACTGAGCCAAAGGCAGCTCTTCCTCTGGAGACCAAGTCCAATTTGTAATGATTGATAAAGGTATGAGGCTTAGCCCAAGTAGCTGCTGTGCAGATGTCATACATGGAAGCCCTGGAATGGAAAGCTATAGATGTTGCCATAGATCTAGTGGAGTGAGCTTTAACTTTTGGCATAGGTTCGTTACTGAGGGAATAGATGAAATGTATGCAGTCCCTTAGCCATTTTGATAATGTAACCTTGGAAACAGCCTCTCCCATTCTGGGCCCAGAAAAGGAGATGAAAAGCTGTTCATATTTATGGATAGGTTTGGTCCTGTCTAGGTAAAATCTCAATTGTCTATGTACGTCTAAGGCGTGAAGGCAGTACTCTCCTCTATTGGCAAAATTTGGAAAGAACACAGGTAGATCAATGGTCTGTTTCATGCAGAATACAGAAACAACTTTTGGAAGGAAGGATGGAGTCGTCCGAAGTGATATTCTGTCTTTATGAAAGACCAGATAGGGTCTCTTGATACACAATGCCTGCAGCTCCTAGACCCTTCTGGCAGATATGATGGCTATCAAGAACAAGGATTTCCAAGACAAAAACTTTAGGTCACACTTTGCAGTAGGTTCAAAAGGTTTTTGAGTCAAAGACTGAAGGAATAAAGTGAGGTTCCATGGTTCCACGGACTGTCTGACAGGAGGCCTGATATGAGATGTCCCCTTGAAGATGGCCTTGCATAGGCATAAAGAAATAAGAGGGGTGCCATCTATACCATTGTGGAAATTAGAAATTACTACTTGATGTACATGTATGGTAGAAGCAGAGGCTCCATTATCAAAAACCTAGCCAAGTATTGAAGCACCGCAGTTACTGGAGCTGAATACGGGTCTAACATGTTATCCTTGGACTAGATGGAGAACCTTTTCCATTTATCCTGATATAGTCTTCTGGTGGATGGTTTATGAGAGGCCAGAATGATATCTGGAACAGGCAAGGAGAGATTAGCTTGCCTGGTGACTAATGGAAGTGGAGAAACCAAGCTGTCAGCTTGAGACTGGACAGATTTGGGTGACTCAACCCTTGGAGGTGAGTAATCAGATCTGGTAGAGGGACCAGAATCCACGGCAGGTGTACTAGTGAGGCCGAAGGAAGGGGAACCAAACTTGTTGAGGCCAGAACGGAGCTATGAGGATCACCTTGCATCTCACTTGAAGAGTTTTCTTTAGAAATTGTGGAATCAGGGGGATGGGAGAATAAGCGTAAAGAAGTCCTGTGGGCCAGTCATGGATTACAGCATCCCTCGGTGACTCCCCCTCTGGGGGAAGTAGGACAAAATAGCTGCTGCACTTATTGTTTGATGGGGAGGTGAAATGATCGCAGCAAGGCTGGCCCCTGTGGCTGAAGATTTGTGTCGCCACCTCGGGGTTGAGGGACCACTCATGAGGCAGAAGGATGCATCTGCTCAGTTTGTCCGCAATCACGTTGGAGCTTCCTGGGATATGTGTTGCTATCTGAAAGGGGTTGGAAGTTATCGCCCACTGCCAAATTCTCATTGCTTCTCGACATAGGGGGTAGGACTTGGTTCTTCCTTGCTTGTTGATGTACCAGATCACTGACATATTGTCTGACTGAATTGCAATTTTCCCGGAAGGGAGAGTTGAATGAAAGGCCTGCAATGCTAATACCACTGCTCTTAGTTCCAGAACATTGATATGTAAGTAGGCCTCTGAGGTGGACCATGTGACTTGGGCAGTCTTTCCCTGGAAATGGCCCCCCCACCCGATCAGGGAAGCATCCATGGTCACAATGGCTCTCGGCTGAGGGGGTTGAAATGGGTGACTCAAAGTTCTTCGTCTGGCCTCTCCTCTTTGCAGGAGTTGGTTATTCGAGTCTGGTAACAGAGGGGGTGATAGTTTGAGAACCACTGACAAAGAAGGAGCCATTGCAGGATACACATATGTAGCTTTATTAGAGGCACTATTGAAATTGAAGCTGCCATAGAGCCTAGTACCTGAAGAACTTCCCTTGCTGAAACTTTTGTTTGAGAGAGTATCACTCGGAGCTGAAGTCTCAATCAGTGGAGTCTGTGAATAGGGAGTGATACTAGACAGGACTGGGTATTGAACACTGCTCCAATTAATTCTATTTGTTGTGCAGGGGTAAGGTTTGATTTCTCCCAATGTATCTTTATTTCCAACAATCTTGCCAGAGAGAGAGTATAATGCAGTGCTGTTACCAGAAGATGCTCGGTGGGGGCTGTGAGGCACCAGTCATCCAGATATGGAAACACCCAGAATCCTTGTAGTCTCAAGTGAGCTGTGACTACTGCCATGCATTTCATGAACACTCTGGGGGCTGTAGAGAGACCAAATGGCAGGGCAAAAAATTGATAATGACTGGCTCCTAGTCGGAAGCGAAGCAGACTCCTGTAGCGTTTGTCCATCTTGATGTGGTAATACACATCCCAGAGATCTATCAAGCACATCTGATCACCTTCTCTTAAAAAGAGAAGAATAGACTGAACCATGACCATCTGGAATTTGGTCTGGGTGACAGACTTGTTTAAGCTGCTGAGATCCAAAATGGGTCTCCAGTCCCCTGTCTTTTTTGGCACCAAAAAGAATCTTGAGTAAATTCCAGATCCATACTGGTCTGGTGGGACTGGTTGGATGACTCTTTTTTGAGACAGCTTTATAATCTCTGAAGCTGCTTCTTCCCTTTGACTGGGTGGATCATCCAGAAGTTTTCTTGGAAGGTTTGAATGACAAGAATGGGGAATGGTGTAACCTCTGGTAATGATACTGTACACCCAATGATCAGTGGTAATAGATTTCCAGGCAACTTAGTGCAGAGAGAAATGACCCCCAACTGCTTCCAGAGGTAAGCAATTGGGCTGCTCCTCAAGAGTTTTGGTAAGGTTTACCACAGAAGGAATCCCTGGAGCCCTGGTTATGAGGACGCCCTCTGCCTTTATAGGGGCATCTTCTGGAATTGTTACCCCCTCTGCCCCTGGGGGTATCATCACCACATGCGGCACAGAAAGGACCCTGAGATTTTTTGTGCCAGATTTTTCCACTCCCCTGATTCCTGAAGAAGGTACATTGAGGATTGGAAAACCGTAGGCCTATGGCAGAGTCATTCCAACTTACTCGCACCTGGCTAGCATGTCCTTCACTTTGGAGCCAAAATGAGATGTAGCTTTGATCTGAGCATTCAGAAAGGAAGACTTGAAGGGGTCTGCAAGATCACAAATGCACATCCAGGCATGACGCCTCATGACAATGCCCGAATCTGCTGCTCTATCATGCATGTGTAAGCAACCTCATAAAAAGTTGGAAATCAATAACAGGGTTGCGAGCTGCGAGGCCACTTTATCCCTGACCTTGTTAGACAACTGTCCTGTGAGCATCCCAGAGAGTTCGGAGATCAAGTCCCTCTGGAGCCTCGTAAAATATGCCAAATAGCTCAGGGACCATATTGCAAAGGTCCCTGATGCAAAAACCCACTTCCCAAGTCTGTCCACCACCCGGGACTCCCTGTTAGGCAGATGAACAGCAGGACTTTCCTCAGCCAAGTCATTTTTCTTGGCCGCCGCCACCAGCATCTGCTGGTAACCCCTTGGAATAATGCGGGTTCTCCTCGTGAGGAGAAATAATTTTGTCTGGTCTCTGAGGGATCACCTCAATGGAATCAGGGTTCTTCCAAGTGTGCTGCACGATGAACTGGATGAGCTTGTCAGCAGGTGGGGTCACTCAAGAGGTAGAAGGCTGGATGCAGAAAGCCTGCAGGAACACGGACTCCTCAGATGAAGGGTTGGAGGGCTTCCAGTCACCTCTCTGCTTTAGCATTTCCAGGATGTCTCTAAAGGAGACATCATCAGGAGGTGACCGCGGGGACCCTTCGCCATCATCGTTATCCGTGTCTTCAGTTAAGGACTCCTCGGGTGAGTCCAAGTGCTTCCTCTTGCATGTCCTCGTCTGAGGGGGCTCCTCAGTGGGGGTCTCTGAGGATGACTCAGAAGAGCTGGTACTCTGAAAGGGGTGTCCTGCAGCTTCTCTGCCTGGTGTCCTGGGGGGTGGTCTGTGACAGCTGTAGCTCAGGGGGTGATAACTGGGGTTTCAACATCAAAGGAGTGCTGCCAGAAGCAAATGCCCTCTCCATCACATGGAAGGCAGGCCCGCCTGAGACCAGAATTGAGAAATACAACCTTGGGACCAGGGTCACACCCCACTTTGACGAACCTGCCCCCACGAATCGAGCCTCAAGCAGAATTGGTACGGATGCAGCTATCAGCGCTGAGGATGGAACCAAGGAAAAAGATGGCTCCATGCCCAGGGCTGAACCACCCGTCCCCCAATCCCCAGACTGAGGAAGGGCCAGTTCTGTGGGAACCAAAGACCAAAGGGGCAAACTCAGAGCTGGAGAGAGGTGCACTGTAAGCACCAAGGCAATGGGTTCCAAGAAGGATGTCAGAGCTGAAGGCTTCGGAACCGAGATGGCCAAAGGAGGAGTGTAAGATGGAGTCTGAGGATAAGCCAACCCAAGTCCTGCAGGTAGATGGGTCTTAGAAAGTGTAGGTATCCCCCTGGCTAACAACAGCTGGTCCATAAGATGCACCACATCGTGTTCCGACAGGCTCCTGGTGGATCTAGTGGATACTCCAGATGGAGAATCAGGACATTCAATGAACGGGTTATATGCTTGGCCCAGAAACAGATCTACAGAAGTGGAGTGTTGGGTCCGTGGTGCAAGGTCTGCCGGCACTGAAGTCTCTAGTTTCGAGACCGGGAGTTAAAGGATCAAGTGCAGTGTAGTAGGTACAACGCTTGGTGCCGAAGTGGCACTCGGAGCCGAAACGGTCGGTTCCAAAACTAACAAAGGAGTCAAAGCTGTGCCCTGAGCCAAAGTGGCCACAAGTGTCGAAGTTGAAATAGGCATAGTAAGGTCTTTAATTGGTGCCAGAGGCAGGACCGGTGCCAAAACTGGTGCCGGTATCAAAGATTTTGAGATGCTCGGAGCTGAGGAAGATGGAGCCATAGAGGCATATTTATGCTCTGAAGACAACTTTGGGGCCTTTGATTTCACAGGCTTACCTTGATCACCCGATGGTGAGGAGGGAACAGAGTGGGACCTCTTTTTGTCCTTAGTAGGAGGGTTTGAGATGTCCATCGCAGAAATGGCCTCTAAAAAGGGAGACTTGAGTATCCCTTTCAGTATCCATTTATTATTGCGCTCATTAACAGTGCGTTGACTGAAACTCTGACAAATATCACATGGAGGCTGCACCAAAAGGTGGGGCACTCCCAAACAGTATACACAGTCATCGTGAGAATCACTATTAGGTAACTTGCCATTACATGAAGCACAATGCTTAAAACTTGAAGTACCCTTCTTATCTGACATCTTGATAGAGAGACACCACAGGCCAACAGTATAATCCAATTAGAACAAAAAGTCAAACACTGTTCAAAGAAGTCACAATTGTACCAATACAGTGACATGTAGGAGAGAAAACGGAAAAACACCTTGCTAAAAACCAAAGCTAATAGATTAAACAGGGAAGACAATACCAGCTATGGTATTAAAGGAATACCACAAGGGTAAAGGATGAAAGGCCATACCAACAATGGTACTTAAAAGTTTAACAATGGTAACAATGGGTAGAGTAGAGAGGAGAAAAACAAGGTTAGACAGAAGAAAACACACTAGAAACTATATTCGCTCAATAAAATATGAAGCTATCAAAAATTTTTCACATAAATATCAAATAAAGTTCCACTTAGCTGAGAGCTCAGCTGAAACGTGGCTTTACGGCTACACAGCAACCGAGATCTGAGTTAACAGGGAGAAGGACATTCTGGATAGAGACTTAGCTCAAGAGTTTTTTTTTGGCTGGGGCGAGCTTGGTAAAAAGGCAGACTCCCTCAGAACCAAACCCATCAGTGATGAATGGAAAGAAGATTAACATCAGATTTAAGATTCAAAGGAGAAGCCACCTGTTTCAAGAAGGCTTCTTATGCAGCAACTTTTTCAAAAACATTTTCACATGAGGTTGCATTGAAAGAGGAGGATCCATGGCAGACATGCTGAAATGGCCAAATGGCCGAAAAATGAACTTTGACTGAGGAGTAGGATAGGCCATAGCATAGTAATGCATGTATATACTGTTAACCAGAGAAGCATAGGTCTAAATGGGGGCTGGTTCTTTTGTTGCCACCATATATTATTTTTTTGTTAGCAGACTTCTTTGCTTCAGTCAATATCTGCTGCAAGTCCACAGGAGAAAAGGTGCCTAAAAGGTATTAAAATTCTTTTATCTTGACAGTCAGTTGTAGTTGTTTGTGGTTAGGATGCATCAAATACCCCTGATGTTCTGTAATCTATTCTGAAAGGAAGGGAGAAATACTGTTATCTGGGCCAGAAGGAAACTTACTTGAAGATGTCCCAGAGACCGTTGATGGTTGAGTGAACTAAGGGCATTTATTAGAGCTAATATCTTCTATATTTATGTGTTTTGGTCTCTCTATTGGTCTGCTTTTTTTATTTTATTTTATTTACTAACATTTGCTTACTGGGTAGGTGCCCGTTTTCAGCAGAGACCTGGGGAGAAAGGCTCCAAAGTGTTACAAAACATTTTAAGAATAATAATTTTACAATCTTCAAAAATAATACAACAAACAACTACATTTTAATTATACCAAATTAGACATAATATGAAAACATTGGTTAAAAATAGATACTAGTTATAAGACAATGATTTAATAATTAGAGAAATGTTTTGCCAGTTTAGAGAAATTAAATGTAACTTTGTATAATGCAAACAGGAATTTCATAAGTAGTAAGAGAAAAAAGACGGTAATGGTATATTTAGACAGAGAAAAGGGGGAAGAGAAAATGATTGAATTAAGGAATTGAGTGAAGACGGGGGGGGGGTAAGGAGGTATAAGGTATGAACTTGTTCCAAAAACCCTGCCCTTTTATCCCCATAAAGACTGCTCCCCAAGTAAAGTCTGAGGTGTCTATTATGATTAACTCTGCTGGAGCAGGGAGGGAGAATGGAAGTCCTGCCTTCTGAGAAATTTGGAGTCTCCACAAAAAAAAAACAAACTCTCTTTTCAAAAATCCCGAACACTCTAATTCGAAACATCAGGGGATGTTGATGCTGGGACTGTAGAGAATTCAGGTACCATTAGATTTTTCTCATGTCACGCAAGAGGTATCATGAGAATCATATATTCCACGAGACAGAGAATCCAGAGGAATTCCATTGCTGAGTTGGTAGTCTGAGTGAAAAAACTCAGGAATATATTAACATGCAGATCAATTGCTTCCTGTAGAACAAAAGCTCTTTGAACCAATGTATCCAGGAGATATCCCAGGAAAACAATCTTGTGTGAAGGAATCAGACACGGCTTCTATAAGTTCTCTTGTAATCCCACCAAATGAAATATTTTCTGACACGTTGAAAAATGCTCTGCAAATATAAGCATGTTCTCTAAATAAGGATTAATGTCAATACACTTTCTGAACACCCTTGGAGCAGTAGACAGACCAAGGGGTAATTCAGAGAACTGTTAATGTGAGTTAGACACAGAAAACTTTAAGAAACCTCTGAAATCTAGATCTATATGAATGTGATGATATGCATCTTTTAAATCTAAGTTCACTAAAAAAACTCAAATGGAGAATAAAGGGTAAAAAATTGTGAACAGAGAGGATTTTGAACTTGGAAATTATCATAAGCTGACTCAGGAAAGAAAGATCCAGAATTTGTCTTCAAGAATCTTCTTAAAAAAATTCCTTTATCACCAGGAACATCTTGAAATAAAACACTTATCCTAACTGAGAGGGAAGAACAGCTTCTATCACACCCTGAGCAAGTATATGCTTAATGACAAGAAAGAAAAGAAAAATCTGATTTGGCAGTTGAGGAGGAAGAAATTGAGGAAGAAACTCCTGTTGCTATTTGTATCCTTGATGGATTACTGTCAGAATCCATCTATCTGAAACTATCTTTTCCCAAAGGAAGAAATGGAGGTTCAGACTTATTGTAGGATCAAATTACTACCAGGGTGGGAGGGTAGGAGGAAATCTTTCATGTACTCATTTAGAAGTATTAGATTATCCTTTGCTCTTTTTATTTATTTTTGTATTTATTTATATTTGTTTTCTGGGGTAGTGCAGTAATCTCAATGGGCCATTTGCAGGCACAGCCAGGGTGAATAAGATCACATAAGAAACGGACAAAGCATATTTACAGCTACAAAGATAAGCTTAAAAAAAATATATATATATATATATATATATATATATATATATATATATATATATATATATATATATATACTCAATATATACTCACACATACAAATATACACAAACAAGAATATGATACATTTAGCTCAAGATGCAGTTTACAATGTCAAAACATGGACGCAAAAATGGAATTATGCTTGGCACAGTTTTATGGATAATATATAGCCATAATGATTGCGTTCTGGCGATTCCTTGTGTTCTTTTTGGGCATCTATATTAGCGAATACCTAAACGTCGATCTGGTAATATCAAAAAATTAAAACAGCGAACTTCTGATTTAATTTAGGGAATGAATTCCCTTAGCCACAAAAAAAAAAAATTAAACCAAAATGAAGTGGGGGGCTGTGCCCCCCCCCAACACCCCGAACTAAATATAACAACTCCGAGATCACTCTACAGTGGGGAAAGGGGCAAAATCTGGATAACGACCAAGGGAATTCTTTCCCTGCGTTAAATCGGCCATTTGCGTTTTTTTGCTTTTGCTGTTACCAGACTGATGTTTAGGTGTTCGCTAACCTAAATATTCAATCAGGTAATAGGACCCCCTATTTGGAACACCACTACCATTGTTCTATCAACATTTGCTTTCTAGAAGTTTGCTGGGACTGGTAAGTGTTTTAAAGAAAGTTGGGGAAGGAGCACTGAATCTTTTAGCAAACTTGGAAAAGAAGGAATGAAACATTAGAAAGACCCTTTGGACCAGCTTTGATCTCTCATCACAATTTTTAGTGACCACTGCAGTAGAAGGGCAAAAATCTAGTTCTCTATACAAGACATAATTTAAAATCTCATTTTTGACATCTTCCAGGAGGTTTTGAAAATGCAGCTAGACAAATCTCCTCATAACAGTTATAGTGGCAGCAGCCCTGGATGTGTCATCAGCAGAATCATAAGTACATTTTAAACAATGGATAGTCACCTGAGACACAGAAGACACAAAGTTATACAAAGCAGAAAACAGATGCCAAATGTTCTTCATTTTCTCACACCTTGCAAACACTGAGAATTTTAAAAACAACTGTTGCAAAGGAATATACTTTTCCCCAAATTTATCAAAAGTCTTCCCATCTTTGTCAGCAGGAGAGGGATTAGTGTTAAACATAGGTTTAGCAGCAGCTGTTTTCAGTATAGCAAAAGCTACTTGGTCAGATCAGGGGTAAGTGTATAAAAGCTTAAAATACTGTGGCATTTTATACAATCTGCTTTTTGAGGGACAGCATCTGGCTGTAACAGAAATTGCAGGTTGTGACCAAAACATCCTCCAAAGCAGACAGAACAGGAGGAATAGGAGTAGGTTGTAGAAATTCCTGTTGTAACTAATCATAATATAATATTCCCTGAGGGAATTGAGAAACATCATGGGTTTCCACTGAAACAACTGACTCATAAAAATAATTTCAGACAAGGAGAGTTCTTTAAAAGTACTGGATAAGCCACATTCTCCACAGAATCTGAATCAGAATTTTGTAGAGGCAACATATAATCTGTTCTTTCAGAATTATATTGATGTTCAGTCTTTTTTACCTCTTAAGAAAATGATGAATCAATTTTTCCTTTACCAGAAACAGCCATACAGGAAGGGTCAAGTGCCTGCACTAAACCCTGAGCTAAGGACAATAAATTGCTCCTGTCCAAGGTAACTGAGACAGGAGAAGACATACGTTTAGATTTTTTGTTTTGTTCTGACAGGAAAATGTGAAGAAACAGATCCACTTTTACCAGCAAAAACATCTCTAAGGTTGAGCACAGCTTTCTGGCTAAGCAGAGTGGTGTTTTCTGCCTATTCTCCTAAGACTATAAAAGTGGCTCTCCCTCAAGGGCACTCCAACAGCAACAAAGGATGTGTTTAACACCTAATCTATGGCAGCTGTAGGGACTACACCAGCAGGGCCTAAGGGAAAAAAGATGAATGATGTGAGAAAACTGTTTTGGCCACAGCAGAGTCACCCACCTGCAGCTGGGGCATTTTATCAGCCTGTTGTAGTTTCAAAGGCTGCTTAACATTCTTTTTATTTTTGTGCCTGGAAGTAGATAAAACCAAGGAACTAGTAGGTTGTTCCATGGTAAAGCTGACAAAGGTGCCCAATTACTGGGGAAGGCTGGTAACAATAGTCAATAAAACAGGTAAGTTGTAAAAAAGAAACTTTTTCCTGTTAAAACGGCAACAGTAAAGAGCATTTTACAAAAGTAAAATAATACAACTTTTATCAAAGGAAAAGTAGTAAAGTTAGTTTTATTAACCTTTTACCACAAACATGAAAAAAGTAACTCTGCAGTTTAAAAGTGTACAAAAGCCGCTTGACAGTCATTAAACACATCCCCTAGCTTAATTTTAGCAAAACCAAAATAACAACTAGAGACAAAGTGTGGGATAAATGGCGCACTACCAAACTACCCCTAGATCGTATCAAATTCCAACAACTTAGAAATGAGACTAAAAAAGCCATCATACTAGATAAGAAAAATTACTTCTACAATCTGCAACATAAACATCAGAATAACCCTCAAAAGTACTGGGCAGGCATAAATAAACTTCTCCAACCAGGCAAATCCACTACTCCGACCCCAGGAACATTATCTGACAAGAGCCAAGAAGATATAGCCAATTCATTCAATACTTTCTTCACAGAAACCATCCAGTCATTAGCTAACCAACTTTCTCCTCCTCACACTTCTATAAACACTATACCCGACTCACCACTCTCTTTTAACTTCCAGACAGTGTCCACATCCTTTATCAGATCCCTTTGAAAAACTGAAGCCAACCACCCTTTCAGCCGATCTTCTGCGCTGAATACCTGCAAATTGCTGCAGATGTCGTAGCCTACCCTATCTCAATCCTAATTAACAGAACCATAACCGAGGCCTCAACCCCCTCAATTTGGAAAATATCCTATGTTATTCCACTCCACAAAGGAGGTTCATCCACAGAACTATCCAACTATAGACCTATAGCCATACTAGCACCACTTGCCAAAATTATGGAAAAGTGCATGCACAACCAACTAATGCTCTATCTAACCCAAAATAAACTACTCATAGACTCTCAACATGGATTCAGACCCCATCATAGTACAACCACTGCCCTCCTCTCTTTTACTGAAAACATTAATCTTAACCGGAATAATAAAAAAATATCCTCCACTCTCTTCCTGGACCTATCGAAAGCCTTCGATATGGTAAACCATCAGTTACTTCTATATACTTTAAAAACCCTGTATCCAGATACTCTAGCCCTTGACTGGTTTCAAGCTTACCTCACTGGGAGACAACAAGCAGTAATGTGGCAAAACAAGCTCTCCTGCCTACTACCAAATACCATAGGAGTTCCTCAAGGTTCCATATTAGGACCTCTCCTCTTTTCAGTCTTCATAAACGACATCCAAACAGTCATCCCTGAAGCCACCTGCATTCAATATGCAGATGACTCGACTATAATATGTTCCAATGCCTCTCTTGCAAATCTACTAACTACCAACCAACATAGCTTCACCAAAGTCGAAAACTGGCTTGCCAACCATCTCCTGATCTTAAATCCAAACAAAACCAAGTTACTTCTCTTCTACCCAACCAATAGATCTCCGACTGAAAACTGCACTATAAAATCCAATAATGGGACCATCATCTCCCCAGACACCTATACAAAGCTATTAGGAGTAAACATTGACAATAAACTCAGATTTGATATACATATCAACCAAGCCATTAAGTCAGTCAACAAGAAACTTGGGACCCTATATAGAATTAAAGCCTTCCTTACCCGAATGCCAGGGCAGCCACAGCCCGTTCACACCTTCTCTACCCTACTATATGCCTCTCCTGTCCTCACTCACCTTAACAAATCTGATCTGGCCAAGCTCTCATCCTGCTATAATCACATTGCCAGGTTCGTTACAGGCCTACCCTACAGAACACACCACTGTACTAACCTGAAAAAGCTTGGATGGATAGAATTCCCACACCTTCTTCACCAGTCCCAACTCATAGAGGCCTTCAAAATCCTTAAACAACCTGAGAATACCCCAGCACTAAAAAACTTAATGACTCCTTACTCCAATCTAAGCTGCCTTCGCTCAGCAAACAGACTCCTTGTCCAAACAACTAAATCTCTCAACCTAGGTGGTGACGCGATATTTGCCAACACCACTGGTAAAATATGGAACTCTCTCCCAAATAACATCACGCTTGCAACTTCTCTAAGTCAATTCAAAAATAGTCTAAAACTCCACTTCAAGTCACACTGGCTATGTCCTTGCTCAAACCCAGACTAGCTCTGTGCCATTAACTAAAACATAAACAACTAGCTAAGATGATAAGTACTTTGTATACTGTGATAAAGAAATATGTATCCTGTCTAACTCTATGTCATTATACTGCCTACCGTCCTTGCTAATATGTTATTAATGTTACATTTGTAGTAATCTCAGAAATAGTAATGGCAGTCTTGTACTTGTATGTAAATAGCCTATGTTTTTGTTAAGTTCTTTCAGCTCATTTACTGTACCTAATTATCAATGTAACTCTGTTGGAGCTTTTCTCCCCGGGCCTCCGCTGAAAAAGGACATGTATCCAGTCGGACCATCCCGGTTAACAAATGTAAAATAAATAAATAATAAATAAATAATAATTAAATAAGTTTTACAGAAAATGTGTATTTTCTGTCATAAAATCTATTTATTTATTTATTTATTTTATTTTACATTTGTTGACCGGGATAGTCCAACTGGCTACATGTCCATTTTCAGCGGAGGCCAGGGGAGAAAAGCTCCAGATAACACAGATAGAACATAACAGATATGAGTCAAACATATTTACAAAGCCTTCTAGTAGGTACTCACAATATATACAGTGTGTAATAGTATACAAAAATAACAGGTTGCAGCAAGCTATTATGAGCAAGAGATGCGTACAATATTAATTTAAATAAGGCATTGAATAAGTAGTGATTACTCAGGGTTAGTACAGGGACAAAGCCAGTGCTCTTTAAAATACTGTTTGAGGCCTTTTTTGAAGAGACTTAAAGAAGGATCGAGGGTAAGGTTAGATGGAAGTGAATTCCAAGTTTTACCAATGATGTTGACAAACAGGGAGTCACCGACTGAGTTAATGGCTTTGTGGGTTTGGACCAACAGTTTATTAGATAATCGTAGTTGCCTTAAATTACTGTATGTATTTATAATATTTTCGTGTGCTGGAGTATTTTCAGGGTAGTACAGAATTTTGTGTGCTACTATAAGCTGATTGAACAGAAGTAGGCTAGGCAGTTCTAGCCACCCGAGAAGACTGAGGTTTTGACAGTGATGTGTCCTATATGTTGAGCCTATGGCAAATCTGGCAGTATGGTTGTAACAGTGAGAGAGCTCACTAAATTCAGGTTTGTTCAAATTGGAGAGTGTGGGGAGGGCATATAGAAGGGTAGAGAGTAGGTGTGAGCGGGCAATTGCAGTCCCAGCTAATGGAGTTAGAAAAGGTTTGCTTCTATATAATGAGCCAAGCTTCTTATTAATGTTTTTTATAGTATTATTGACATGCAGATCAAATTTGAGATTATTGCCCATTATTACTCCTAAAAGCTTAGTATGGTCATCTGGACAGATAGAGGTACCATTGTTGGATGTTATGGAGAAGGAAAATGGGGTGGATCTACTGGTGGGGTAAAGAGCAGCAGTTTAGTTTTGTTGGGATTTAACAACAGACGGTGATTATAGAGCCAATTTTCAGCTGTGTTAAATGTGTTTTGTGTTAAGGTTTGCAGGTCTAAAGGGGAGGAGGAGGCCGTACAGATCAGGGTAGAATCGTCTGCATATTGAATGCAGTTTACATCAGGGATGGCAGTATGAAGATTGTTGATGAAGATAGAAAAGAGTAGAGGACCTAGAATAGAGCCCTGAGGAACACCAAGGGTGAGAGGTAGCAGGGTGCACAGTTTGCCCTGCCATAGTACAGCCTGTTGTTTGCCATTCAGATAGGATAGGAGCCACTGAATAGCATGGTTATTTAGGGAGGTGGATTTTAGGGAATGGATGAGTAATTTGTGGTTGACCATATCAAAGGCCTTCGACAGGTCTAGAAATAGGGCTGTAGATAGTCTGTTGTCGTTCCTATTTTGGAATATGGTATTTGCACTAAAAAGGAGGGAGGAGGTGGTGCTGTGATGTGTCTTAAAGCCATGCTGAGAGTTGGCAAGTTGACCGTTCTGAATGAGATAGTCCATAAGCTGCTTATGAACGCACTTCTCCATTAATTTGGCTACTGGTGAGAGAATTGTAATGGGTCTGTAGTTGAACAGTTCTGTTGAACTTCCATCTTTGTGGAGTGGGATAACACGGGATATTTTCCAGATTGAGGTGATAGTTCCATCAGTTAGTGTTCTATTGATTAGGATAGAGATGGGGAATGCTATGGTGTCGGCAGCTTTTTATAGGTACTCTGCAGGAAGGAGGTCAGCAGAAAGGTTGGTTGGTTTTAGTTTTTTGATAAGGGATCGGATAAAAGTGGTAGAGACAGGTGTTAGTGGTAGAGTTAGAGTGGGTGGGAGTAAGCTGGTTAGCTAAGGACTGAATAGTTTCAGTGAAAAAGTTATTAAAGGCAGTGGCAACAGTTTCTGGGGATTTATGGGTATAGTTTGATGGGGTTGGGGTAGCATATTGTCCTGGGGAAGAAGTCGGTTAATACCTGCCCAAAACTTTTGGGGATTTTTTTGGTGTTCAAATTGGTGGTTTTGGCAGTAGTTTTTTTTTTTGTTTAGCAAAATGAGATTTTGTATAATTTCTAAGCTGACAATATCTCACTTGATCGAGGGGGGGGGGGCTTTAGTTGTTTGCCATTTGGTCCAGGCTATATTTCTAAGTTTGATTTTTATCTTAGTTTCCTTTGTGAGCCATGGAGCAGTATTAGATTTAGTCTTTTTAGTATGCGCAGTTGCATGGGAGTCAAGGATGCTCAGGAATTTATTGTTAAAGAAAGTTACGGCTTCATCTAGTGTTAGATTTTTTTAGGATTAACCAGGTGACCGATTTAAGTTCGTTTAGGAAGTTAGTAGGATTGAAATTTTTATTATTTCTGATTGTTTTGTACGTAGCCTTGTGGTGGGTTTTTGCCATATGCTTAATAATATAAGTTAGTGAATGATCACTTAGGTCATCGGGGAGAGTCCTAGCTGTATAGAAGCTTGGGTGGCTATTGATAAGTACCCAGTCTAAGATACTTTGCCTGTTGGTGGGTTTACTAATCCTAGTGGGAGAGGTTATTAGTTGTGTAAACCCAAACAGATTTATATAGGTGACGGGATTCAATTGAGCAGGTGCACCATTCGGTGTTAAAGTCACCAAGAACAATGGTTTCTTGGGGATAGGTAGTGGATAACCATTGGAGGATATCTTTCAGACTGCTTATTTTATTGCCTGGGGGAATGTAGACACAGACAATATTTATACTCTTATTATTGTTAATTTGCAGTTTGGTAATGAGGATTTCTGCGTTATTAAATGGGGGCGGTTGATCTGGATCTCTATTAACACAATGTATTTTTGTAAAGAACTGCTATCCCACCTCCCTTCTTAGCTGTTCAGTCTAATTGGTGTATGTTGTAGCCCAGGGGTAATACCTCATTATTGGCAGTAGTCGGTTTAAGTCAGGTTTCTGTAAGACACATTATGTCTGGGGAATGAACTGCTCAGAGGGCATGCAGGTTGGGAATTTTATTATTTATACTTCGAATGTTCAAGTGAAATGTCAGGACAGCATTTGTGGAACTGTTAAGGGGTAGTTTATTGATGGGGTTGGTGGTGTAGGGGCTATTGTCACCAGGTGGAGACGGGTCAGGGTTGGGATGGATGTCCCCATCTGTAATGAGGTTATATTGAAATCAGATTATGAGCTTTAGAAACTTCTGAATAAATCTTAGTGCTTGTCCCTTGGATTAGATTTTAAGGTTTTAATTGGGTGATGAGGTAAAGGGGATGAGGGTTTAGATGTGTGGGGGATAATTAGGCAAGCTGACTTGTAAGAGAAGTCTGGGGTGGTAGTTTGACATTTTGGGTAGTGGAATCCATGGTGGTACTGGTTTTAATAGGTGGTAAGGAGATAAAGGATGAGCATCAGGGCGAGTAGAGAAAATACTATTGTTTTTGTTGATGCTAGCATAGCAATGGGCCTGGCCATTATAGGGCACAGTTTTCACCCAGGATTTGGCAGGAAAGGAAGGAGAAAAGTTGGGTTGTAGAGAGGGAGGGCCACTTGGTGATGTGTGAGATGTTGGTTGGGAGGAAGAAGCAGGGGGAGTGGCTAGGGTACTATAAATTTAACAGTACTGGGGGGCATGTGGGAATAGGGGGCAGAGTGGGTCTAAACCTGACCGCAAGATTTATACAAGTAAAACGTAAGTTTATAATGGGGGTGTAAGTTATTTGCCTTACTACATTTTAAAGATGGCTCCCAGAGGAGTGGGTATTGATATAGCTTCCTATGAGAATGGCTTGGGGGAGGGGGTTAGCAATTATCAGTGTGAGATTGGGTGTTTAGAACTGGTTGCAGAGCAACCCCAGCAGGACAGAGATAAAAGTAAAGTGGAATTTTTTTTTCCAGAAAGAATCTTATCTGTCCAATGATGGAACAGCAATAGCTGACTGTCGATCCTCAAAAGCCTGCACTGGAGCACTCTCTTCAACAGAAGGAAAACTCTGAAGGACTTCTCTCCCAAACCTGATTATTTTCAGCTCAGCCTTAGCTGGCTAACAGATTAGATGCATGGAAGGTGCCCTGAAAGCTTTTGAAACTGGCTGGCTGTTTATTCTGTACAGGCTATAACCCATATATATCAGGCTCCTGCAGTAGTGATCCTTATGAAAAAATATCTGGTCTACTCACCAAAGAACCTCTGTCCTTATAAACCCTGATTTAGGGATTTGAAAAGACAAGGATGAATATGCTGAGTCTAGACTGACGTGTAGTATCATTGGGATTTCCTTATGTGAAGTCTGGACAATAAATTATAAAAATCATAGAAACCATGCACCCCAGAATCCTGAAAAATTCCCTGGCAGATACCTGGTTTTGATTAGAAAAATTCAAAGAATGTTTTGAACATCTCTGTTGTGGAAGAAGAAAGGCTCCTCCCAGGAGCAGAATCTTAAACATCCTGGGAAAACAATTTTGTGATAAAGGATGAGAGAAGATATCTGTAATCCATCCATCCATCCTCAACACCTTTTTCCCATTTTGCCTATGGGGTTAGGGTGTCACTTCAACAGTGACAATCATCTCGAGCCAAGGTTTACACTGCCAGGTAAGATTTCTGTAAATTCACTGGAAAACAAAAACTGAGTACAAGATTCTGAACATCTGCTATGGATTCTTGACAACTAGAAAAAAGAGTCAGCAAATATAAGTCAATCATTCAAATATGGAAAAATTTGAGTGCCTTAAAGTCTCTAAAAAGCAGTTAGTGTTGCCAGACACTTTGTACAGACAGTTGAAGCAGTAGATAGTCTGATAGTCCAAAGGGTAAGACAGAGAACTGATTATGTGAGCCAGATATAAAAAAAATGTCTCAAATGCATGCCAATATAAATGTGATGCTAAGCATCTTTTAAGTGTAGCTTTACCATGAAATCAAGTAAGGGGATAAGAGGAAACAGGGTTTGAAAGGATAAAAAATTGAACTTTGGTATCTTGACAAAAAGGTTGAGAAAGGAGAGCTCTATTGCAGGCCTCCAAATCTCTTACTTCCTTGGCACCAGAAACAAACTTGAATAAAAACCCTTTGCCTATCTGAGAGCAGGCACTGGTACACAAGCAGCATCCCTGGAGGCAGTATCTACAGGGTCATAAAAACACTTTAAGATATTTTAATTACATGAGAAGCAGATAGTAAAAAGGCATTCAAATAATTTTTACCTAAAAAGAGGGAATGTTAACAGTGAACATCTTCATGTTGTCAAAAGAAAAAAGTAAGAACTTTTAACATGTAAACCTGGCAGTTTGAAATTCTAAATGTTAAAATGACAAAAGAATCCATTTTCTTCACAAATTTTATCAAAAGCTTTCCCATCCTTGTCAGAGGGAATGGGATTAGCATTAACAACTTATCTAGCAAAAGTGGTTTTGGATAAGAACATCACTGCAAGGTCTGAGTTAGGGATAGAAAAAAAGAAGTTATGTACTCACCATAATGTTTCATGTGAGTTGTTCTATCTCACCTTCATTCTTCACTGATGGGTTCGGAGCCAATCCTCGGCTCCAACACGGCCATTTAGCAAAGCTCAAAGATTACCAGTAGCACGAGTCCAAGCCCCTTATCCCATGATGCATTGCTGGAATTACCTCAGATCTTGTTTGCTGTGTGTACCATATCCTAGTAAGAGGACTCATCTCCCCAGACAGGAAGAAACATTGAATAACCAGGATGAAGACAGCCTCCAGGTCAACCGTCAGCCAGGTGGGGGGAAGGAGGGAGGGATATGAGAATGAAGGTGAGATGGAACAACTCACATGGAACGTTATGGTGAATACATAACTTCTTTATGTGAAGTTGTTCAATCTCACCGTTCATTCTTCACTGATGGGTAGCGTCCCTATCACCCTAAATCCTGGGTGGCTCACGGGAGTACATTTTTCAGGATGGTAGAACCAAAGGAAGCCCTGTCCCTGGAGGCCTTGTCCACTTTGTAATGAGTGATAAAAGTGTGAGGCTTAGACCAAGTGGCTGCAGCACATATATTGTCAAGAGGTAACTTGACTTGAAAGGCCAAAGAAGTAGAGACTGCTCTGGTTGAATGCGCTTTCACTTTATGCAACAAAGACCTACTAGTAGATGAGTAAGTGTAGGTGATACAATCTGAAAGCCACTTAGAAAGGGTTGTTTTAGCCACTGGTCTACCTTTTCTGGCTTCAGAGAATGAAACAAAAAGTTGGTCTGACTTTCTGAAGTCTTTTGTTCTGTCCAGATAATATCTAAGCTGTCTGTGAACATCAAGTTTCTGCAGCATGTATTCTAAATTGTTGGTATGGTTGGGAAAAAAACGGGCAACTCAATAACTTGATTTATGCTTGTCTCAGAACATACTTTAGGCAGAAAAGAAGGGTTAGTCCTAAGGGATACTCTGTCAGGATGAAAAAATCATATATGGATGCTTGATAGATAATGCCTGAAGCTCTGACACTCTGCGGGCAGAAGTAATGGCCACTAGAAAAATAGTTTTCCATGACAAAAACTTGAGCTCACAAGAAGATGCTGGTTTGAAGGGCAAAACAAATAATATGGGAAAGTATGAAATTCAAGCTCCAGGGAGAATAAGGAGTCTTCACTGGTGGTCTCATGTAAAAAAGTACCTTTGAGGAAGGCCTTGGATAACTGGTGTTGCATAATATTCAGTCCATCAGTACCTAGATGGAAATTAGATATTGCTGCTAACTGGACCCTATCGGTAGCAGCTGCAGCTCCTTCATGAAAAATCTCGGTCAAGAATTCTAGAATGATGACAATGGAGCTTGGTAAGGATCAAGGTTTTTGTTAGAAGCCCAAATGGAAAATCTTTTCCACTTACTCTGATACAATTTTCTGGTGGAAGGTTTGTAGGAAGCCAATGCAAGTTGACTTGTGTCATCTGAAAGATTATGAAGCCTGGCTATACAGGGAACTGCAGCAGCCAAGCAGTTAGCTTCAGTGACTGCAAGGAAGGATGGAGGTCCCCTTACAGGTGTGTCAGAAGGTGTGGAACTGGTTCCAGGGACCATGGATCCTCCAAGAGATGATGGTAAAGAAATGGAAACCAAATCTGCCGAGGCCAATGAGGGGCTATAAGAATAACAGTCCTTCCCAGTGACTTTGTTTTCTGTAAAAATCTTGGTATCAGAGGAATTGGGGGAAATGCATAGAGGAGACTCGGGGGCCAATCGTGTATGAGTGCATCTCTCGGGGGTTCTCCCAGAGGGGGGATCAGGGCAAAGTGGCTTCTGCATTTGGTGTTGATGTGGCTGGCAAAAAGATCGCAGCAAGGCTGGCCCCATTTGCGGAAAATAATGTCCGCAATCTCCTGTTTGAGGGACCACTCATGTGGCAACAATATTGCCTACTCAGCTTGTCCGCTATCACGTTGGATCTCCCCAGGATGTGCATTGCCAACAGAAAGCACTGGGATGACACAGCCCACTGCCAAACTCTGAGGGCTTCTTGGCAAAGGGGGTAAGACTTGATCCCACCCTGTTTATTCAAATATCAGACCACTGACATGTTGTCTGTCTGTATAGCAATTGTCCCTAAATGGAGAGAGCCCTGAAAGTACTGCAACACCAGAAGTACCACTCTAATCTCTAGGACATTGATAGGCAAATGTGACTCTTAATCCATCCATGTGCCTTGGGCAGTCTTTCCCTGAAAATGCCCCCCCCCACCCTATCAGGGAAGCATCTGTGGTCACAGTGGCTACTGGAGGGGGAAGTACAAAGAGGCGTCCTATTGTAACATGTAGAGATGTCAACCACCACTGAAGATTCCTCTTGCAAGAGTTTGCAATCAGAATCATATGGTTCATTGGCAACTCCTGGTAAGACCATTGAGTGAACAGCAGCCATTGAAGAATCCGCATATGCATCCTCGCCAATGGAATGGCTAAAGTTGCTGCCGCCATCCAACCTAGTACTTTCAAGACCTCTGCAGCTGGAGCTCTGTTCTTTGAAACCAATGATGTGATGTGTTGGTGAAGAATTGATACCCTTTTGACTGGAAGACGTAGAGTGGTGGTTGAAGTGTCTAACTCTGCCCCTATAAAGACGATATGCTGTGATGGTGACAAGGCAGACTTTTTGAAGTTGACCTTAATGCCTAAGTGGTTGCAGAGTGTCAGAGTGGATTCTGTTAACTGAATCAGTTGAAGCCTGGTGGTGGAGGTAAGGAGCCAATTGTCTAGGTATAGGTTCATAGGTTCATAGGTAGGTACTAGGCTATTGGCCCAAGGGCCTACATAAGCCTAGCCAACAACATGGAAACACCTGGAATCCTAGATGCCTCAAGTGAGCCGTGACCACTGCCATACATTTGGTAAACACTCTGGGGGCTGTAGTGAGACCAAAGGGCAGGGCTCAAAACTGGTAGTGACTGGCTCCCAGCCAGAAACGCAGATGATTTCTGGATGGTCTGGCCATTTTTATGTGGTAGTACGCATCCTTGAGATCGATCGAGCACATCCAATTGTCCCTTCCCTAAATAGGGGAGTATGGACTGAAGCATGACCATCCGAAAATTCTCTTTTTTTACAAATTGGTTCAGTCTGCTGAGGTCCAAAATGGGTCTCCAGTCCCCTGTTTTCTTTGGAACCAAAAAGAATCTTGAGTAAGTTTCGAATCCTGTTTGGTCCACTGGGACTGGTTGGATGACTCTTTTGTCTAGCAACTTGTGGACCTGTATGGTTGCTTGTTCCCTGTAACTGGGTGGAACGTCCAGGATTCTCTTGATTGGAATGGGTGAAGTGGGGAATGGTATGAAATACCCTCTGGAAATGATGCTTTGTACCCATCTGTCATTTGTGATATCTAATCAGGCTTCTGGGTACAAAGATAAGTGACCCCCGACCACCTCCAGAGCAGGACAGTCAGGCCTCCTCTCAGGAGCGCTGGTGGTGTTGGCCAGAGAAATGACCTCTGTCACCCTCGTGTTGTGGACCCCCTCTGCCGTGAGGAAGGTGTCTTCCATTATTACCTCCTCCACTGCCCCTGGAGGAAGGTTCTCCACGTGTGTCCTGAAAGACTCCTTGGGGTTTACGGAGCTACATCTTTCCTCCCCTTTAGCCTTTGGGGTAAGGTCGAGTAGGGGTAGAAAATTGGACTCCGACGGCAGACAGAGCCTTTCCCTCCTGTTCACACCTGGTCAATATTTCCTTTACCTTAGGCCCAAACAAGGATGAGCCATCAAACGGGGTATTTACGAATGAAGACTTGAAGGGCTCTGCGAAATACAGAGGTGTATCCAGGCATGCCTATGAAAAGCAACCCCTGCTCCTGCAAACCTACTCAATCCATCTGCTGCATATGATATGAGATGCATGGACGAGTTTGCAATGGAATTAAGGGGAGCAAACTGGGCAGAAAACTTGTCAGTGACACCTGCAGCTACAGCACTCTGAAGAGTATCTCCCAACTCCTTAAGGAGGTCTCTTTGCAGTGTGGTGAAATGGGTCAGATAGTTCAATGATCGAAGGGTGAAAGTCACTGAATTGAACATGCGTTTCCCATATGTATCCATGATCCTAGAATCTCTGTTAGGAGGATGGATAGACACAGAAGTTTCAGACAATTCCTTCTTGGTGGCTGCCGTGACCACCATGGCATCAACTGGGACTCCCTTAGACAAGAAGGTTTTATCCACTGGGGCAGACATAAACTTATTCAGCCTCCGAGGGACAGGTTCCATGGACTCCGGAAACTCCCATGCCCTATGAAAGACCAGTTGCATAAGCTCATCGTAGGGTGGAGACACCCAGGAGGTGGAAGGTTGAGACCCAAAAGCCTTCAGAAGAACTGACTCATCCTCAGTAGGGTTTTTGGACTGCCAATCTCCCCTCTGCCTAAGGATCTCTAGGATCTCTGCAAAGGAGATGTCCTCAGAGGGGGATCGAGGGGACCCTTCTGACTCATCCAAGTCAGTGTCAGATGTCAATGACTCCTGTGGGGAGTCCAAGTGCCTCCTCTTGCACACTCTCTTTCTGGGAACTTCCTTAGTGGGAACCTCTGGGGAAGTCTCAGAAGAGCAGGGGGCGCCCAGTGTGGCTACCTTAGGCTTTGGGTGTCCACGCTTGGGGTGGCCGATGGAAGCAGAAGCAGACACCGGCACTTTAGGGGAAGAAGATGCCAGACCTGGTGATGAGGAAGGTTTAGGAGACAGTACTCGCCTCATGGTTTCAAAGGCATCACAGCTTCGATGGGAAGGAGTCGATGGACCCGAAGGAACCATGATCCCCTTCCACATTGATGCCGTGGGCTCCGAGCCCGAGGTAGGAGCTGAGCTCACCCACGCCAAGGCCGCGAGAGGAAGAGTCGGCACTGACAGGTCAGTGCAACTATCATCCCTGGACCCTACCGGAGAGTGTCAGCTCCTAGAGCCCTCAGTCGGTGCCGAGGACATTCATGTAGATGGAGCTGATGACACTAGGACAGGTGTCGGCTCCAAGGATTTTACAACCATCAGGTCGGTCTCTTCTGGCTCCGAAAACCCGCTATGGCTCGGAGGAGGAGCAGTCAATTTCTGGGTAGTAGTTTTTGGTTCCGACACCTGGGTCGGAGCCGACAGCAATTTAGCTAGGCCTGGTGCCTTTAAGAGCTTCAGTACCAGCCGGTCCATGTCCAAATCCGAAAGGCTAACAGAGGACCTGGAGGAATGCACCGATGTTGCTGACTGGAGTAATGGAGAAGAAGTAGATTCGGAGAACGGTTCCAAGGCAGTGTCCCAGGTCCAAAAGGAAAAGACTGTTGGCTCTGAAGGCTGTGGAGCCGAAGTCACAGCAAGTTCCACTTTCTTAGACTTCTTTGCCTTAGAGTCTGAGAAGGATTTGGAGGATTTTGATGTCTTGCTAGCTCCATCCTGGTCAGTCAAAGCTTCCACAAAGGCATGCTTAAGAAGACCCCGATCCATGAGCTTTCTTTTCCTCTCAGTAAGCACTCTAGTGGAAAAGGAGTGGCAGATACTGCAAGACTCATGAAGGTGCACCTCACCCAGACAATAAACACATTGAACGTGTCCGTCAGTGACAGACATCTTTTGTCCACAGTCAGGACATTTTTTGAAACCAGACTTAGGATGTCTGTCTTTATCTTCCGACATAATAAGAAACAAATTCTATCACCTTTAACAAGAAAGCAACTAAGAAAAAACACACACAATATTAACAATGCCCAAAAGGCCACACTGTGTGTATATATATATATATATATATATATATATATATATATATATATATATATATATATATATTGAACTACACAAGAACTAACTGTATATTAGTCAAAAATACCTAACTACAAATTTACACTTAAACTACACTACTAAAGGCTGAAGCTCACACTAGCAAAGAAAGGACACTAAAACTAACGAGGCCCACAAAGATAGTACTATTTTGGATAAGGCAAACACTAAACAATAGAGTAGATTTGAAATATATGAAAAATTTTTAAGAAAAAACTTTCTAATTCATAGAAAAAGTCTCAAGCAGAGCTGGAAACCAAGAGATCAGTGCCGCGGCAAACTAGATCTGAGGTAATTCCAGCAATGCATCATGGGATAAGGGGCTTGGTCTCGAGCTACTGGTAATCTTTGAGCTTTGCTAAACGGCCATGTCGGAGCCGATCCCATCAGTGAAGAATGAACGGCGAGATTGAACAACTTCACATCAATAATTTGTGAGTCTGGGATACTCAGTATAACACATGAGTCTTTCTAGGAGCAGAAGGTTGGCTGGCAGGTAAATTACCAGCTGTGAGAAAAACATGCTCTAAATCAGATAAAACAGGAAACAGATGCAAACTTAGGAATGAATATCCAACTGTAACAAATCATAATATATTTCAGGGCAATAGTATTATGTCTTCATAAAGTTGGCATCTCAAACCATCTTCACTAGTAATTAGGCTCATTGTGGTTGTTTGGATATCCCGATCCAGCTGCAGGGCACATACATCAGTTAGTATTAAATCCCCTCTATCTGCCTGTTTAAATCTGAGCTGCACACAGAGTCTCCAGATATTTGCTATTTGTGAAATGCCATCCATTAACTCCCAGGCTAGTGTTTATCAATTTAATTGTGAGCAAAAGCATTAAACTCCCTCTCATCTGCCTACTGAAATCTGTGCTACATCCAGAGTCTCCAAGCACTGGCTAATTGAGAACACCATCCATTAACTCCCAGACCAAAGTTTATCTATTTGAATGTGCACAAAAGCATTACACCACCTCTATCTGTCTGCTAATGTCTAAGCCATAACCAGAGTCTGCAAGAACTGGTTAATTGTGGAACACCATCCAATCAACTCTCATGCCAAAGTTAATTTGTATTGAGCACAAAATCATTCAACCCCCTCTATCTGCCAATTAAAGTCTGAATAGCACCCAGAGTCTCAAGCACTGGCTAATTGTGAAACACCAGTCATTAACCACCTCAGATTGAAGTTCATCTTTTGGACTGAGTGCAAAAGCTTGCAATCCTCTCTAGCTACTTGCTGAAGTCTCCAAGCAATGGCTAACTGTGGAACACCATTCATTAACTCCCATACCAAAGTTCATTATTTGGATTGAGTGCAAAAGCATTCAACCCCCTCTATCTGCCATCTCAAGTGTGAGCAACATCCAGGATCTCAAGCACTGGCAACCTTGGAACACCAGTCATTAACTCCCAGAACAAATTTCATCTATTGGATTGTGCACAAAGTATATTGCTCTAGCTTAATTACAAAATGTTCAACAGAATATTACAGTTGCACTAATTTAAATTATGTGGCAATATCAAACTTTGTTTTCTTTTAAATAAACGTGTTTGCTAAGATGAAGTAACCCACCCAGCAGTCCCAGTGCCATTGGCATATAGCCCTTCCTTTTGTCTTCTCTTCTTTTCCCTTTAGTATAGTGTTTTTTTAAATTCCTAGTACACTCTTTTCCCCCAGAAAATGGGCATATAACATTTCACTATGAAAAAGAGACAACTCCTGTTCTTTGTACTTTATTGATAGTATTTTGTACACTTCTTTGGTCTCCCTCTCCTCTACCATGCTGGTTATTTGGTAAATATTTGTGGTTCCATTTTCAAACCTTCTTCTCTAATGATAAGAGTTGCTGTGATTGCTTGGATATCCCACTTATGCTGTACGACATGCACATCTGTTGCAGTCATTTACTGACCATGCCTGTAAATCTTTCACTATGACAAAATGTTATATAGAAGAAAAAATGTGTATTTGAATTAGAGGACATTGTGCTGTTCACTAATCAACAGCATTAGGTGCAGTTTATGCAATCTTAAGGGTCTAGTTTTCTGGAATGAATTTGTAAATGGCTAGCATATAAGTAAATGCCATACCAACTACAGATTTTCACAGAATATTCAGATTTTTGCCTCATATTTTTGGTTCATTTTTCTTAAAATTTTGGTTTTCTGTCAAATCACTGGCAAATTATTGCACAGTGAAGTCAATAAATAATGACAAACTTTTGAGTTTCAGACTTTATACCCTTAAGAAAATTCATACTATTGCAAAACTTGTTAATCTATCAACTTTCTAAGTTTGTAAGAGCTATGTTTAAAAATTGTCCCTATTTTTGGGCCTTTTCCCCCCATTATTTATGGCTTTGTCCAGATTTCTTGATTTAAGATGTTGAGAGGTATGTTAAATGCTTAGCTTCTATAAAGCCATGTTTCAGTAAATTACTCCTAATACTGTGACTTTCTTTTATGATAAGTCTCTACCTTGCAGTCATCTTGTTATTAGTGTTTTTATGGTAGGAGTTGTGACATTTTAGCTTAATTCACTTTTAAATCAGCAGATGAGTCCTAACAGTGTATATATATATATATATATATATATATATATATATATATATATATATATATATATATATATATATATCTTTGTTTCTTCGACAATAATGGTACTTATTAGTGTCTGTTCATAATTTAGTTATATACTAACTGGTTACATACAACTACATTTGGACCACATTTCATTCTCTTTGAGCCTGTCTCTTCATTAGTATGCTGTAATCTAAGATTGCAAGTATTTTATGCTAAAGTGACTGATAATGTGCAGCTGTAACCTTTGTATTTTAATTGCAATACCTTGAGTTGGTGGAGTCACTATCCTAGATAATAAGGTATAGTTGTGTAATATGCACATACCATAACAGTAGATGGTTGAATTCATACTGCTGCATTCGCCTTTTGATAACTGGGTTGTATTCTGCCCAGATAAAGTAACCTGCCAGTCTTCAGAAAGCTCTCGCTCCCCTCCACACCTGCACTCTGGCAATTTTTGCATAAATCCAGGAAGATAAATCAGCAACCAGAGCACAGACAACTTCAGCACTTTTCTTGCCCAGCCAAAAAGAGAAAACTTACCCATCCTGAAAAAAACAAAAATATATAAACATATAACTTTTTCACCCCAAAACTAACTGTATACTGAGACAGTGAGGAATTCAAACATCTACTGTTATGGTAAGTTCCACTTACACAACTGTACTGTTTTACATCATTCTTACTGCTGCAATAGGCTTTGACTGATTAGTTGATTATCAAAGTTTAATACAAATATAAAACAAAACCTCTGAAACAGACAAAGGGAACCAACTGCAAAAATAAGTAGAGATGCAAAGTAAAAGGCAAAATGGTTCCACACAGCCGGATAATCCAAACAGTAAGTACTTTATTCCAGTAAGGTAAGCGTTTTCACGGATAACATCCGCTTCATCAGACCAAGACAAACAGTTAATTTAGAATACATCCTTTTAAACCTTCAAATAATCCAATCAAATAACAGATGAAATAAAGCTACATAATTAACCTGCGGGTACTGAACATTTCTAAGTAGCTTACTTAAATTACATGAAAATACTGGAAAATTAAAACCATATATTTTTGCAGTTGGTTCCCTTTGTCTGTTTCAGAGGTTTTGTTTTATATTTGTATTTATTTATTCTTGTACCTCTGAACTGAACATGGCAGGGGATGAGATTTATCAATGTGAAACTGCCGTACCTTCAATGGATATGCCATCTAATAGGAGGATGAATGATTGTTTATTTTCACTTTTGAACTCACAAACTAATCCTTTATTGAATGGGACTGCAGACCTACAATCTATACCTGTCTCGAACGACTCTAATCTATTTGAAGCCTTCAATAAAGATTTTCGTGAGTTAGAGAACAAGTTCTATAAATATAAGCGTCTGCAATGGCAGCGCTTTCATTTGGAGGCTTCACTTAATCTAAATATTGCACTGAGAGGGCTTAGGGTCCTCACAATGCCCAGTTATGGATCGACATATCCTGAACTTTTGAGATGTTGGCAGCTTCTAAATCTTGAATGTAGCGCCAAATACATGCAGCTCCTTATAGACTTTTTTCATCCCAAGGAGCAGAAACTATCTAAGGAGATTAGTGATTTGCACCATGCTATGCATAGTGTATACCCTGATGACATCGTAGGTGATAAAATGGACACACTTGTGGACAATATTACAGGGTATGATAAGAGACCATGTGCCACTAAAGGAAGGAAGATTCACAGGGACCTGAAAGATTTTAATGATGGGAATGTTTTCTTATGGATTAGGGTAAGGACTGATCAGAATTCTAATGTAGAGCGTGTTACAGGAAGTGGGCGAAGCACTGATAACCTTAGAACAGTATTGAAGCTGAATACATCTAACGAGTTACTATCTTATGCAAACGCGGTTAACACCACCAATAGTACGATGGTAGAAATACTGCCTTCATCTAATCATGCAACTAACACCTCTTCTGTAGTGACTTGCATTGAAAGCAGTCCTAATACTGCAGATTGTAGCCATGATGTTAATGGAGGGAATGATGTTTCCCTTAAACCAAAATCTAATATGGCTTGTCGTAAGAGCCCTAGCAGAACTGAACGGGACCCAGGGCTATCAGATTTGTTACAGGGCCATTTTTTATTGAAAGATCCTCTTCCCATAAGAGGCAGGTCCAGGAATCGCCCACAGAACCCACGGATACGGCATTTGCACAGCAAAGAAGAAATAACGAGGGCAGGAAAGAGATACAAGCAGGTTTAGTACTCAATATTTCCTCTATAAATCTGACTGATATGCAACTATCTGTCCTAAATAGGGACTTGACTTTTGTTCCGGCACAGAAAGCAGATTTAACAGAAGTATTGAAAGATTTACGTTTGTTTGATAGAACACTTACTCTTAAGACTATCTTTAGAAATTCTAACTGTAATGAGTGTATATTTAAGAAACCAAGTACATATGTACCACCCAATAATCACACAATTGACTTATTTATAGATATTTATGACAAGCAATTAAGGGAAAAATTTGCTGATAAACATATTAATAATGTTAATAATATGTCAGCTGCAGAAATACAAGCTCTACTTGAACTCAAACAATTAAGCAGCATAGAGATATGACCAACAGATAAAGGGGGTGGTATTGTTGTTATAGATAAAGATAAATATATTGAATGTATGTTGAATCATTTAAGTGACGCCGATACATATGCTGCGATATCTGCACAGGTGCTGAAAGGTATTATTGAAAACGTACAGTTTTTAATATTTGACTTACTTATAATTGGTATGATTTCTGAACAGTTATTTGATTATTTTAAAGTTGAGTATCCTGTTGTTCCTATAATATATGGCCTTCCCAAAATACACAAGAATGCTTTAACTCCTCCCATGCGACCAGTTGTTTCAAGTAAGGGCTGGATCACTGAGCCCCTTTCAATATTCTTAGAAAAAAACTTGCATATTATTTTAAATGATTGTCACACAGTGCTGAAAGATATGAAGAGTTTCCTTAGTGAGTTAAATAATTTTATGAAAGTCATTTTGGGACCTTGTTTGTTTGTGACTCTGGATATTGAGATCTCTTTTTACTGTCATCCCCAATGATTGGGGTATAGAGAATGTCAGGGAACTGCTTTGTAAGAACAATATTGCCAATGACAAGGTGAATCTCATATGTACATTGCTTGAGATTATTCTTGAACATAACGTGTTCATCTTGGAAAAGAGTATTATATACAGAAGATTGGCGTGGCTATCGGCACAGCTTGTGCCAATAGCTACGCCAACCTGTCTTTGGTTAATTGGGAAAACAATTATGTGCTTTCAAATAATCCATACTGTACCTCCATCAAATGGTACAAACGTTTTGTGGATGACATTTTTCTGTTATGGCATGGTACAGAGCAACAGCTGAATGAGTTTTTGCATTATTTGAATCAATTGAATGGTTTTCTAAGATTTACATATAAATACTCTGCTGTTGAGATAGACTTTTTAGATGTTAAGGTAACCAAAGATGACATTCGTACTGTGTCTACTTCTATGTAGAGGAACAGTGTAAGGAAGAACAATGTGTTACACCACAGCAGTATGAACCCAAAATATACTAAGTTGAATGTACTTAGAGGGTAGATTTTTCATATCATGAGATTACACAGTGACGATGCTAAGTTGACCAGTGCCCTACAGACCCTCAAGCATGAATTTTTAGAGAGAGGTTACAATCCTACACTCATTGAATCTCAGATTACTGAGACTTGGCATGAGAGACAAGAGAGATGTAGACCATATTTTTCAAACGTTTCATCTAGTAATGTAACTTCTGGTACAGATTGTACCAATAGCTTGAGTTGTACACAAAGACACAAGACTGATGGCAAGGTGAGAATGCCCTTAACCTATGCTAGTGACATCCACATTGCGTGTGATGTCTTTAGGGACAGTTGGGATATTCTTTCTACTATACATGAGTTAGAAGGAGTCATAGGCCATCAACCTAATTTTGCATTTAGGAACAATGGGTCACTTTGTTATAAGTCTCATTACTCACAGGCCCATACTGTATCCGAAAGGAAAGGGGCATATATCTGTAGAAGATGTATGGCATGTACACATGTACATGTAGGTGGGCAGTTTGTACATCCATCTTTGGGTTTTAAGATAGAAGGTACTTTCTATGCTGGTTAATTATGTAGCTTTATTTCATCTGTTATTTGATTGGATTATTTGAAGGTTTAAAAGGATGTATTCTAAATTAACTGTTTGTCTTGGTCTGATGAAGCGGATGTTATCCGTGAAAGTGCTTACCTTACTGAATAAAGTATTTACTGTTTAGATTATCCGGCTGTGTGGAACCATTTTGCCTTTTACCTTGCATCTCTGATTATCAAAGTTTACCCAAACTGGGAATAATGGTCCAGGACTGCCTGAAGAATGGTCCTAGCAAAGACAGTCTTGGACACAGAGAAGGAATCCAGCATGTAATGCTATGTAAAGGTATATACATAGGACTAAGTAGCTGCCTCTATAATGCTTCTTGAGTCCATCCCTTTCCAGTATGCCATCGTAGAAGTCAAGGCTTTAGTAGAATGTGCCTTGATATTGTTTGAATTAGATTTGCCATGGTGAGAATAACAAACAAACAAACAAACAATCAATAGCTGCAGGCAACCATCTAAAATACTTTATTTTGACTTAGGTTGTTATTTCTTTGGCCCATCATAAGACATAAATAGCTGATCAGCTTTTCTAAAAGACTTTGTTCTGACAAGATACTACCTGAGCTGTCTGTGCGTGTCCAGATTATATAGAATACTTTCTCTCTGGTTTTGAGGTTCTGAGTAGAAGACGGGAAGACTGATAGCATGATTCAAGGTAAATCCTGACACTACTCTGGGGATAAATGAGAGATTTGTTCTTAATGTAACCCTAATTCTAAGAAAGATCAGGTAAGGTTCACCAACCATGGCAGCTTGCAACTCAGATGCTCTTCGTGCAGAGGTTAAAGCAATATGAAGTATTGCCTTTTCAATAATGAAACTTGAATCCACCTGATGAGCTGGTTCACAGGGAGACACTGTTTTTTTCCAACACAAAGTTAAGGTCCCAAGAAGGAACTATCTGTTTTCTAAAATGTGAAATCCCTTCAGACACTGTTTTATTAAAAACAGAGAAGAAAGGGGAGGATCCACGGCAAACATGCTGAAGTAGCCACCAGATGAATCTTGATAGAGAAGTAAGACAGGCAAGAGGATAGCAACTCACAGAAATGTTTATGCACTAGTGGTACATAATTCCCAACAGGCTATGTTTATTAGATTGGCACCAACTAGAAAATCCTTTCCAATTGCCAATATAAGATTTCCTAGCAGCAGTCTTTCTTGCCTCCTTTAGAACCTGTAACATATCCTGATGAAAAAAGTGCCTAAAAGGTAGCAAAACTGAATAATCAAGGCAGTCAGCTGAAGTTGTTTGAGAATAGGGTGTATCAAACTCCCTTTTCTTGTGTGAGCATATCCAGTCTGTGAGGAAGCTTGTGGTGATTTCCCCTGACCAGTTCCATACGAAAGAAGAACCAATGTTGACTGGACTAAAACTGAGTCTAAAAAATTGTTTTTGGGGAGTCCTTCTGAAACTTCAGAATGACCATGGGTATCAGCGGAAAGGGTAGAAATGCATAAAGGTATATTCCTGACCAAGGGAATGAAACTACATATGTTTTCCAGGTCTGCCTGAAAGGAGTCCTGGTGCAGAATTGGCTTAGCTGCAAGTTTTGAAAGGAGCCAAACAGATCTCTTTGAGGTGTTCCCCACAGCAGGATCAAATCATGGAAGATCCCCACATTCAATTTCCATTCTTGAGGATCTGTCCTGGTCCTGTTCAGCTTGTCTGCTACTACATTTTGCTCTGACTGCATGTAAGATGACTGAAGGGTTAAAGATGGCTGAAGCCATCGCAGCCAGTCTGCACAGGGGATAAGACCTGGTGCTCACCAATTTGCTTATGTATCACATCACTTCTGTGTTGTCTATAATCACCTGTAAGTGTCCTGAGGACCACAGCTGCTTCATTATCTGTGTTCCTAAGGACCACAGATTATGAATAGACTTTATAGTATGGATCACAACTAACACCTCATTGACATCTATATGCTTTGATCTGTATGAACTGTCCCACAAGCTTTACACCTTTACCCATATAGAAACTGCTTCTCAAGCAAATTCTGGAGTGTCTGTCATTAAAATCTGAGTTGGGATAAGTGGAGAAAAGGGATACCTTGGTTCTGAGCAATTTGAAGTCTCCATGAATGCAGCTCCTTATTGAAAAACCCAAAATTGGAATCTAAAACTCCAGAGGATAAGAATGTTAGGTCCACCTTTTTTAGAAATCACTGCATTTTTCCTCATGTGTAATCTAGCGAGAGGAATTATAAGAATCATAGAAGCCATGAACCATAGAATCCTGAGATATTGTCTAGTGGAAGTCTGATCCTGATTGGGGAAGCTCAGGAAAGTTTACAGATACAACTCCATAATTTTCTGGGTTAGGAATGCCTTCTGGAAGGAAGTATCTAGAAAGTAGCCTAAAAATCCAATCCTGTATGACAGAGTCTAGAAGGATTTTTGAACATTTATCTGCAGCCCCAGATTTGTAAGGATTTAAGAAACTTTTAGTTATGTACTTACCATAACTTTAGATGTATGGGATCCATCTCACCTACATTCTCTACAGATGGGTTCGGAGCCAACTCGGACGCTATACAATAGAACGCAGTCTCTTATTGGCTGAGTTACCTCATATCCCAGGATGCACCACTACTGCTTCCCCAGATCTTGTTTGTCCGCACACATGCACACACACATAGACTGTTGTTATAACATTGCCAGGTGTTTCAAGAGAGGAAGAAGTTGAATTCGGATCGTCCGGTCTCTTCTGGCCTACAAGGCAGGGGGAAGGAGGGTGGGTTATTAGGAATGTAGGCGAGATGGATCCCATACATCTAAAGTTATGGTAAGCACATAACTAAAAGATGTAATGTGATCCTATCTCGCCTACATTCTCTACAGATGGGACAGCGTCCCTAGCACCTAATTCCTGGGTGGCTCACTGGAAAACGCTCCTGAGAACCATGGAACCGAAGGAAGCTCGACCCCTAGATGCCACATCCAATTTGTAGTGAGAAATAAAGGTGTGTGGAGAAGACCACGTAGCAGCCGCACAAATGTCACTAATAGAGAGCTTGGAATGAAAGGCTGCCGAAGTGGCCATAGCCCTGGTAGAATGAGCTTTCACTGGAACTATAAGCTCCTTCTTTGAAATGAGATAAATATGACTGATACAGTCTCTGATCCACTTGGCAATAGTGACTTTCGTGACGGCTTTGCCCAATTTACTATCCGAAAAGGACACAAACAGTTGATCTGATTTTCGTGCTTGGAGTGTCCTATCCAAATAGAAACGTAATTGTCTGTGCACATCTAAGCTGTGAAAGGTATACTCAGCTCTGTTTGAATACTTAGGGAAAAAAAACGGTAATTCCAGTGATTGTTGCAAACAAAAGTTAGAACAAACCTTTGGTATAAAGGATGGGTTTGGTCTGAGAGATACTCTATCCTTGTGAAATACCAGATATGGTGGTTTGACACATAGGGCTTGAAGTTCTGAAACTCGCCTGGCTGATGTAATAGCAACTAGAAGAGCAGTCTTCCAAGAAAGAAATTTTAAGTCACAGGTTGCTGACGGCTCAAAGGGAGATGAGGTTAATGCACCTAACACCACGTTAAGGTCCCACGGTGGTGCAGGATGAGATATAGGGGGCCGTAGAAGCCAAGCTCCTTTAATAAAAGCTTTGCACAACTTGTTGCTCATTAAAGGTGGTTCTACACTCTCGTGAAAATTGGAAATAGCAGCCAATTGAACTTTGATGGTAGACACCGAACAACCTTGGTTGAACAGGGAAGCTAAAAACTTCAGAACCTCTGACACCGAGGCTGTCATAGGGTCTAATCCTCGGAGTTGGGCCCAAATAGCAAACCTCTTCCATTTACTGCTATACATCTTTTTGGTAGAAGTCTTGTGGGCCGAGGACAAAATATGCATGACTTCAGGGTCCAAAGAATGGCTCCTAACTATGGTCGGAAGAGGAGTAGCCAAGCTGCTAACTTCAATGAATGGAGGGACTGATGGAGCTGCCCTGACTGATGCGTCAAGAGGTCCAGAACTTGGTCCAGGAACCAGGGACCCTCCAATGCATATTTGTGAAGAAAGGGGAACCAGACTTGACGAGGCCAGTATGGGGCGATTAGAATCATTTTGCTTCCCAAGCGAATCGCCTTCTGAATCATCTTGGGGAGAAGGGGAACCGGTGGAAAAGCGTATAGCAGACCGGGTGGCCAGGCTTGTACTAGAGCATCCTTGGGGATCTCCCCCAGAACTGGGGTGAGAGAGAAGAACTGCTGGCATTTCGCGTTGAGGGGAGTTCCGAAGAGGTCACAACAAGGAGCTCCCCATCTCGTGAAAATCTGTGTTACCACTCTGTCATTCAAGGACCACTCGTGAGGGGAGAGAATAATTCTGCTCAGTCTGTCGGCTATCACGTTGGATCTCCCCGGGATGTGTGTTGCCACTAGGAAACATTTGGTAGCAATCACCCAATCCCATACCTTCATGGCCTCTCTGCAAAGGGGGTAAGACCTGGTCCCTCCTTGCTTGTTTAAGTACCAGACTACCGACATGTTGTCGGACTGAATGGCAATTGTGCCCTGGGGGAGGTGATCGTGCAGTGCTTGCATCATTAGAAGCACCACCCTCATTTCCAGGATACTGATGTGGAGAAGACTCTCGTCGGTGTGCCACGTACCTTGGACTGACCTGTCCAGATAATGTCCCCCCACCCTGTCTGGGAGGCATCCGTAGTCAACGTGGCCAAGGGGGATGGGGGAACGAAGGGTCGCCCCTGATTCAGGTTGGAGGAAAGAAGCCACCAACGAAGATCCTGTTTGCACATCTCTATGATCAATATGTGGTGACTGAGGGGAAGGTCTTGATAAGACCACTGGACTGATAGGAGCCACTGGAATATCCTCATATGCAACCTTGCCAAGAGGACCAGAAGAATGGTGGCTGACATGGACCCCAACAGCTGCAGGACCATTCTCGCTGGAGTGCGACATCTTAGGAGTAATGCCCGAATGTGAGACTGCAGCGTTGCTATCCTTTCCGCAGGAAGATAGACTCGCATCTGCCTTGAGTCTATTTCTGCACCAATAAACAGAATACGCTGAGATGGCAGCAATACGGACTTTGTCCAATTGAAGGTGATTCCTAAGGAGTTGCCTAGGGAGATAGTGGCTGCTAGAGTTTTCAAGAGTAGATGCCTGGAGGTGGCAGTTAGGAGCCAGTTGTCTAGGTATGGAAACACCTTGAATCCTAGACTTCTCAGGTGAGCAGTTACCACCGCCAAACATTTGGTGAACACCCTGGGGGCTGTGGTGAGACCAAAGGGCAGTGCACGGAACTGGAAATGACTGTCTCCCAGGCTGAAGCGCAAGTGTCTCCTCGATGCCTGATCTATCAGAATGTGATAATAGGCATCTTTGAGATCTATGGAGCACATCCAAACACCTTTCTCCAACAGCGGGAGAATGGATCGCAAGGTGACCATCCGGAATTTGGACTTTTTTACTAATCGGTTTAACTTGCTGAGATCCAAAATGGGCCTCAAGTCCCCGGTCTTTTTTGGTACCAAAAAGAATCTTGAGTAAGTCCCTGATCCGGCCTGATCTGCGGGGACAGGTTGGATGACTCCTTTTTGAAGCAGCTTCGATATTTCGCTGGCTGCAAGATCCCGTTGACTCGGTGGCAGGCCCAGGATTCTTTGGGATGGTGGGGGTGGTTGAGAGAAGGGAATGGTGTAACCTCCGGCGATGATTCGGAGCACCCATTGGTCCTGAGTGATATTTTCCCAGGCCTTTAGGTGCTTCGAAAAATGACCCCCGACTGGCTCTGGAGCTGCACAGTCGGGTACTCCTTCAGGGATGCTGGAAGGAGGAGGAGCCACGAAAGGACTCGCGGTCTCCAGTGTTGTGGGGGCCTCCGCCGCCTCTGGGATGGCGTCTCCCTGAAAAATTTCCCCCTCCTCTGCCTCTGGAAGGGGAATCGCTCTGCTGCGACGAGTAAGCCTTTTGAGACTTATGGAACCACATTTTTCCTCCTCCTCGAGCCTTGGGATAAGGTCTGAAGGGAGTGGAAAACCGGGCCCCTACGGCAGTTAAAGTCTTACCCTCCTGTTCGCAGCGAGTTAAAGTGTCCTTTACCTTGGGTCCAAACAGAGAGGACCCATCAAAGGGGGCGTCGGCAAAGGAAGACTTAAAGGCCTCCGCAAAGTGACACAGGCATAGCCAGGCTTGTCTCCGTAGAGCAACACCTGTTCCCGCCGCTCTGCTTGCTCCTTCGGCTGCATAAGAAATGAGCCTCATGGACGAGTTGGATAATGAGGACAGGGTAGCCAACTGGGAGTTAACCGTCTGGGCCAACTGCTCAGGTAAGTTACCGGAGAGGGTATCCGAAAGCTCCTTGACCAGATCCCTCTGAAGTCTCGTGAAATGCGTCAAATAATTCAGAGACCTTAAAGTAAAGGTCGCTGAAGTAAGGGTGCGCTTCCCATACCGATCCATGCTCCTAGACTCCTTATTAGGAGGATGGATGGACGTTGAAGCCTCTGCCACATCTTGCTGGGTGGCAGATGCCACCACCAAGGCATCTACAGCCACACCTTTCGAAAGAAAGTCCTTATCAGGGGGAGCCGAGAGGAATTTATTGGGGCGAGCTGGCACCGGTTCAACAGAGTCTGGGTGTTCCTACGCCCTTCGAGAGATCAAATCCAGAGGCTCATCGAAGGGCGGAGACACCCAGGAGGCGGAGGGCTGAGCCCCAAAGGCCTTGAGGAAAACCGACTCCTCAGCAGAAGGGGGTTTGGACTGCCAGTCGCCTCATTGCTTAAGGATCTCCAAGATGTCCGCAAAGGAGACATCATCCGAGGACGACTTGGGGGACCCTTCCGCATCACTGAGGTCGGTATCCGAGGTGAGAGACTCATCAGGGGAGTCAACGTGCTTCCTCTTGCACTGTTTCTTCCTCGGAGGTTCCTCTGAAAGCATTTCGGAGGGACCTCCAGGAAGAAGGGAACCCCCAATGGGGGTAACCTCAGGCCCAAGGGCTCTGCTGTCATGAGATAGGGGGACTACAAAGGAGCCAGTGTCCATGCCAAGGGAAGGTGGAGGTGAGATGGAAGAAGTGGCCAGAGAGGATTTGGCCAAGGCACTCCTCATGACCTTGAAGGCGGGACCCCCAGAGTCCTGGGATGGTTCAACCCCCAAGGCCACAACAGCAGTCAGAACTCCCGCAGCCGACGCACTGAGAGGGAGGCTCGGAACCGAAAGGATCAGTCCCGAAGCGTCCCCCCCGGGGCCGACAGAGGAGGTCCGCGTACCGAACTCCGACCCAAAGGGCGGGGTTGGAGTTAGGGTCAGAACCGACCCGACAACCTCCACTGACTCTACCAACACTGACTCCAATGGCGCCGAAGCTGTTGGAGGAGGAACCGAGATAGCAGGATGGGAAACCAGCTCCGGAGCCGACTGGGCTGAAGCCGAGATCAATTTTTTGAAGACCGGAGACTGAAAAAGCCTTTGAAGCACCCTGTCTAAATCCGAATCAGACATCCTCGACGACCGAGAAGAGACCGACCGGGTCCGAGTCGACATCTCTGCCGGCTCTGAAAGACTGGGGGACCGGCTCCGAATGGGTTCGAGACGTATCGGCGCCAAGGGAGATTCCACTACCACTGCAATTTCCCTCGGAGCTGAAGGGGACTTTGGCACCGATGGGGAAGAGTCTGAGCGGGCAACCCTTATCGGCTCCGAAGGCAGTGGAGCCGATGGAGATGACTCGCCTCTCGACGCCCGAGCTCTCGACTCCGAAGCCAGAGGAGTCGAGGCTGGAGACATCGAGGCAGACCATTCCGCCCTCGGCTCCGAAGTCCGTGGAGCCGACGGAGAAGCCTGCCGTGACTTTTTAGCTGCCGGATCCGACGGGCTGGTCGGAGCCGAAGATTTTTTCTTCCTCGAGGGGGAAGAAGAAGAAGATAGGGCTTCCTCAAAAGAAGGGGTAATGAGCCCTTTCAAAATCAACTTATTTTTCCTCTCTTGGAGCACGCGAGAGGAAAAAGCGTGGCAAACGCTACAGGATTCCTGGAGGTGCTTCGGGCCCAAACAGTAGACACACAATGAATGGTCGTCCGTAATGGACATTTTATAACTACATTTGGAACATTTTTTAAAACCTGATGGTCTATGTTCCTTCGACATGGTTAACAACTTAAGACACACTAACTTCGAAAAACTACACAAAAACTACACAGAAAAACAGCCTAGACTCTAACTAAAACGCCTAGGATAAGGCAAGGCCCCTCTAACTCAAACGGGAACGCTTACCACAAAAATACAATTTTTCCACAAAAAACTCTAAATTCACAGTCACACAACAACAAGTAGCCGTTAAAACAGCTTTTGGGTAAGTTTTAGCAGAAATTTTGACAGAAAATAATGTCACTAAGAGGCACTTAGCTCAGCCAAGTCTGAGACCACGTCTATGCTTCAGAAGCGGCAAACGAGATCTAGGGAAACAGTAGTGGTGCATCCTGGGATATGAGGTAACTCAGCCAATAAGAAACTGAGTTCTATTGTATAGCGGCCGAGTCGGAGCCGAGGATCGGCTCCGAACCCATCTGTAGAGAATGTAGGCAAGATAGGATCAAATTACATCTTTTAGTTATCTACTTACCATAACTTTGGATGTATGGGATCCATCTCGCCTACATTCATAACTGATGGGTTCGGAGCCGATCCCTCGCCGACTCGCCACTATATAGTAGAACGAAGTCTCTAATTGGCTGGGCTACCCCTTATCCCAGAATGCACCACGCCTGCTTCCCCAGATCTTGTTTGTTCGCTTTTATATACCTACATCCAGGCACAGAAACATACCAACAACTGTAACAAACTAAAGTCCTTCAAGAGAAAAACTCAGTAAGTAGCAACATTTCCTCTAAGTCCAATGGGAAGGGGGAAGGAGGGTGGAGCGTATGAATGTATGAGATGGATCCCATACATCCGAAGTTATGGTAAGTACATAACTAAAAGATGTAATGGGATCCTATCTCTACATTCATAACTGATTGGACAGCATTCCTAGCACCTAAATCCCGGGTGGCTCATTGGAAAACACTCCTGAGAACTGTGGAACCAAAGGAAGCTCTACCTCGAGAAGCCACATCTATCTTGTAATGAGAAATAAAGGTGTGAGGAGAAGTCCAGGTAGCAGCCGCACAGATATCATCTATCGATAATTTGGAGTGAAATGCTACAGAAGTAGCCATTGCCCTGGTAGAATGAGCCTTGACTGGGAATGGTAGCTCCTTGCCGGACTGTGAATAGATGAAGGAGATGCAATCTTTAATCCATTTGGCTATGGTGGTTTTAGCCACCGGTTGACCCAACCTATTTTCTGCAAAGGACACAAACAGCTGATCTGACTTTCGTGTCTGATTGGTCCTACTTAAATAAAAACGCAGTTGTCTGTGAACATCCAACTGATGGAAAATATATTCTGCGCTATTGGAGAATTTGGGAAAAAACACCGGGAGCTCCAAGGATTGTTGAATGCATAAGGGGGATGCTACCTTGGGCAAGAAAGAGGGATTTAACTTGAGAGACACTCTGTCTTTGTGAAAAGTCAAATAAGGAGGATTAGAACAGAGAGCCTGAAGCTCTGATACCCGCTTGGCAGAGGTTATTGCCACCAAAAAAGCGGTTTTCCAAGATAGAAATTTTAAATCACAAGTAGCTGCTGGTTCAAAGGGACGGGCAGTTAAAGAAGCTAGAACCATATTCAGATCCCACGGGGGCACAGGATGGGCTATTGGGGGCCGAAGGAGCCACGCTCCTTTAAGGAAAGATTTGCAAAGCCTGTTTGCCAATCAGGAAGGCTCAAAGGAGACATGAAAATTAGAGATAGCCACCAGTTGGACTTTAATTGTGGAAACTGAAGAGCCCAAATAAAACAAAGAAGCCAGGAATTCTAAAACCTGAGGTACCGGGGCGGTAAGGGGATCTATACCTCGTTGCTGGGCCCAAAGAGCAAACCTCTTCCACTTGCTGGAATACAGTTTAATAGTGGAAGGTTTGTGAGAAGAGGACAAAATGTGGATGACGTCTGGAGAAAAAGAGTTATCTCTGACTAAGGTTGGAAGTGGAGTAACCAAGCGGCCAACCTCAAGGATCTGAGGGATGGGTGAGACTGTCCCAACTGATGAGTCAACAGGTCGGGCACTAGGTCCAGAAACCATGGGCCCTCCACCGCATACCTCAGAAGGAAGGGGAACCAAATCTGACGAGGCCAGTGTAGAGCGATCAAAATCATGTCGCTCCCTAGATAAATCGCCTTCTGTATCACCTTCGGGAGAAGGGGAACCGGAGGGAAGGCGTAAAGTAGACCGGGGGGCCAACTGTGAGCTAGAGCGTCCCTGGGAATCTGCCCCTGGGAGGGAGTCAGAGTGAAAAAGTCCCTGCATTTCGCATTGTGAGGACTGGCGAACAAGTCGCAACAAGGGAGGCCCCACTTGGCGAAGATGTTTGCAGCCACCCTGTCGTTGAGGGACCACTCGTGGGGTAACAGGAGAGTTCTGCTTAGCCTGTCTGCAATCACATTGGATTTCCCCGGAATGTGCATTGCCACTAGAAAACGCTGGGTAGAAATCGCCAAATGCCACACTCTCATGGCCTCTCGGCAAAGAGGGTAGGACCTGGTTCCGCCTTGCTTGTTTATGTACCAGACTACCGACATGTTGTTGGATAGGATCGCTATAGTACCCCAGGGAAGAGCATGATGAAGTGCTTGCAACACCAGTAGCACCGCTCTCATTTCCAGGATATTGATATGTAAGTGCGTTTCGTGAGCCTGCCACGTGCCTTGGACAGACCTGTCCAAATAATGACCCCCCCCCACCCTGTCTGGGAGGTGTCCATGGTCACCATGGTGACAGGAGGCTGAAGGGCAAAGGGTCGCCCCTGGTCCAGGTTGGACCGAAGCAGCCACCAACGTAGGTCCCGACGGCAAATTTCGGTAATCTGGACCAAATGGTTCAGGGGAAGTTCCTGAAAGGACCATTGAACTGACAGTAGCCATTGTAGCACCCGCATGTGCAGCCTGGCTAAGGGGACTAGTAGAATAGTCGAGGCCATCGTGCCCAATAACTGCAGAATCAGTCTGGCCTGAACTCGTGATCTGGGTAACAGGGTTTGAACCTGAGACTGCAGGACCTGAATCCTTTCTACAGGCAAGAATGCCCACATTCTTCTTGTGTCTAACTCTGCGCCTATAAATGTAATACGCTGAGACGGCTGCAGCACAGATTTTCCCCAATTGAACGTGATTCCTAGTGAATGACCCAAACTGACTGTGGTCATAAGCGCCCGAACTAATAGATGTTTGGAGGTGGCAGTAAGGAGCCAGTCGTCTACATAGGGAAACACTTGGAATCCTAGACTTCTCAAGTGAGCTGTCACCGCTGCCAGACACTTGGTGAACACCCTGGGGGCTGTGGTGAGACCAAAGGGCAGTGCTCGGAATTGGAAATGACTGCTTCCCAGGCGGAAGCATAAATGACTCCTGGACTCTTAACTTATCAGAATGTGATAGTAAGTGTCCTTGAGATCTATGGAGCACATCCAGACATCCTTCTCCAATAACGGGAGAATGGACTGAAGGGTGACCATTCGGAATTTGGATTTTTTTACAAAGCGATTCAATGAGCTGAGGTCCAAAATGGGCCTTAAGTCCCCTGTCTTTTTTGGCACCAAAAATAGTCTTGAGTAAGTTCCTGATCCGATCTGGTCGGCGGGGACAGGCTGGATGACTCCTTTTCTTAGCAGCTTTGAAACCTCGACCGCTGCTTGATCCCACTGACTGGGTGGCACATCCGGGATTTTCCTGATAGGAAGAGGGGGGATCTTGGTGAAAGGGATGAGATAGCCTCCGGTTATGGTTCGGAGCACCCACTGATCCTTGGTGATAGATTCCCAAGCCTGTGGGTGTTCCACAAAACGACCCTCGACTGGCTCTGGAGATGCGCAGTCGGGCCATATCTCAGGGATGGGGAGCGTAGGATGAACCACGAAAGGAATTGCGGTCTCCAGAGTTACGGGGGCCTCTGCTGCCTCTGGGGCAACATCTTCCTGAATCCCCCCCCCCGCCTCTAGAGGGGGGGATCACTCAGTGGAGTAGGGAAAGACCTATGAGATTTCCTGAACCACATTTTCCCTCCTCTCTGGGCCTTGGGTTAAGGTCTAGAAGGAGCGGAAAAATGGGCCCCCACGGCAGTCAAGGTCTTGCCCTCCTGCTCGCACCGAGTCAGTGTGTCCTTCACCTTGGGTCCAAACAGGGAGGACCCATCAAAAGGGGTGTCGGTGAAGGAAGACTTAAAAGCCTCCGCAAAGGGACACAAGCGCAACCAGGCGTGTCTTCTAAGAGCCACGCCTGTTCCCGCTGCTCTACTCGCCCCTTCGGCCGCATATGAGATGAGCCTCATGGACGAGTTGACTATCAAAGGTAGGGTAGTCATTTGGGTGCCAACAGTTTGGGCTAACGCCTCAGGAAGGTTACCCGTAGAGACTCTCCTAACTCTTTGAGGAGGTCCCTTTGGAGCCTGGTGAAATGACAAAGGTAATTCAGCGACCGCAGGGTAAAGGCCGCTGAAGAAAGGGTACGCTTCCCGTACCTATCCATGCTCCTGGAATCCTTATTAGGAGGGTGAATAGACGTTGAAGCCTCTGCCACGTCCTGCTGAGTGGCAGATGCCATCACCATCGCATCTACTGCAACTCCTTTGGTCAAAAATTCCTTTTGAGGAGGGGCTGAGAGGAACTTGTTAGGCCTGGCGGGCACCGGTTCCACAGAATCAGGGTGTTCCCACACCCTTCGAGAAACTAAATCTAGCAATTCATCGAAGGGTGGAGACACCCAGGAGGCGGAGGGCTGGGCCCCAAAAGCCTTGAGAAAGACTGACTCCTCTGCGGAAGGGGTTTTGGACTGCCAATCACCTCTCTGTCTCAGGATCTCGAGGATATCTGAGAATGAGACGTCATCCGAGGATGATTTTGGGGACCCCTCCGCATCATCGAGGTCAGTATCTGAAGTGATAGACTCATCCTGGGAGTCAATGTGCTTCCTCTTGCACAATTTCTTCCTTGGAGGTTCATCTGAAGTGGATTCAGAAGGACCTCCCGGGAGAAGGGAAACCCCCAAGGGGGTATCCTCAGGCCCTGGGGCCCCGCTGTCGTGGGAATGAAGCACACCAGAAGCACCAGTTCCCAAGTCTAGGGACGGTGAGGTAGAGACTTGCTGAGCCGGCAAGGACATGGCCAGCGCACTCCTCATGGCCTCAAAAGCAGGACCTCCAGAGTCTACGGAGGATACCGGCTGAGAGACCATGATGGTACCGGGAATCCCTGCAGCCGACGCTCCGAGGGGAAGACTACGCACCAAAGCTACCAGTTCCAAAGTGTTCCCCTCGGCCCCGACCGAGGAAGTTCTGGTACCGAACCCTGACGCCGAGGACAGGGTAGGAATGATGGTCGGAACCGAGAGGCTCCGAAGGAGTCTCGGTTCTGACTGGACAACTCTGCTCTGCTCTACCATCACCGACTCCAACGGCTCCGAGGAGGTTGGAGGAGGAATCGGATGTGTCGAAGTGGGGATCGGCTCCGGAGCCGAGTGGGCTAGAGCCGAGACCATTTTTGCAAAAACCAGGGACTGGAAAAGCCTCTGGATAACTCTGTCCAAATCTGAGTCAGACAACCTGGAGGATTTAGAGGAAATAGATGGGGGCCGAGACGACTTCTCTCTCGGCTCTGAAAGACCAGGGGACCGGCCCCGAAACGTCTCCAACACTATCGGCACCGGAACCGTATGTATAAGTATCGGCGCCGAAGGGGACTTCAGGGCCGAGGGGGGAGAGTCTGAGCTGCACACCTCCAACGGCTCCGAGACCAACGGAGCCGAAGCAGATGATTCGCCTCTCGATCCCCCAACCTGCGTCTCCGACACCAATGGAGCCAAGGAAAGAGGTATCGAGGCAGACCCTTCCACCCGAGGCTCCAAAGCCATTGGAGCCGAGGAAGAAGAGGTCGACCTATGCTTCTTGGAAGTCGGTTCCGACGGACTGGTCGGAGCCGACGATCTTTTCTTTTTAGAAGCTGGAGAGGAAGAAGCCAAAGCTTCCTCAAAGGAGGGCTTAATAAGGCCCTTAAGTATCAACTTATTTTTACGTTCTTGAAGGACCCTAGAGGAAAAAGCATGACAAACACTACATGTTTCCTGTAAATGTTTCGGTCCTAAACAATATACACAAACAGCATGGCTATCGGTAATAGACATTTTGTAGTTACACTTGGTGCACTTTTTAAAACCAGACTTCTGAGTCTCTTTCGACATCCTGTCACACCACAGTTTTACCACAATGAAAAAAACAACCTTCAGTAGGGCACGAGCCCTTTGACTCAAACGGGACTGGCCCGAGATACAGCACCCAAAACGGGCAGAAGCCCTCTAACTTAAACGGGCTTAGCCCGATAAAACAGAACATACAGTAAGACAAATTTAGCACACCCACACACAAATAAGGGCAAGGGCCCTCTAACTTAAACGGGCCTTGCCCGGTAAATAGAAAAAAATACCAATCACACCAAAAAGGTTTACACACACGTAAAGCTGTTAAAACAGCTGTTTGTTAAATTTATGAAGAAACCCCTAGGTCAAAAGACCAAAAAGTAACCAAAAAACTACTTAGCTCCAGCCAAGTCGAGACCACGTCTAGCTTGAAAAGCAGCAAACGAGATCTGGGGAAGCAGGCGTGGTGCATTCTGGGATAAGGGGTAGCCCAGCCAATTAGAGACTTTGTTCTACTATATAGTGGCCGAGTCGGAGCCGAGGGATCGGCTCCGAACCCATCAGTTATGAATGTAGGTGAGACAGGATCCCATTACATCCCATGTTAAGGACTCCTAACATCCGGTGAAAGACTGCAAAGATAAGTAAGTCATCTAAATAATGAAATGCATGAATGGCCTGCAGTCAGGAATGGGCTATTACTGAAGCTGCACACTTTGTAAACACTCTTGCAGCTGTAGATAACCCAGAAAGAAATGCAGTGGCCTGATAATCAGACCCAGCTGTAGAGAATAGGAGAAGTTTTCTGAAGCTTGTGGCTATGGAATGTGATGATAAGCATCATTTAGGTCTAATGATGCCATAAAACTCAGAAGAGCAATGACAGGTAACAGACTTTGCAAGGTCTTGGTACTTTCACAAATAGGTTCTGAAAGGAAAGATCTAGAACGAGTTTCCAGGAAACCAGGAACATTCTGTTGTAAAAGTCTTTCCCTTTAATCTAAAGACACTAGTTCTATAACTCTTATGTTCAGCATTTGTTGACGAACCTGAGGAAATAACTCTGTTTAGCTCAGATGGTGGCGAGGAATTCCCCTGAAAAGAAGTATGTGTATCCAGTGCCAACTGTAACCCCCTCCCTCAAACCACTTTTTGTACCCAAGAGTTTGAAGTAATTTGTTGCCAAATTGAGAGCCACTTTTAGGGTTAAACGTAGAGACATAGGAGAAGCAGTGTGGGGAAAAAACTGGCATAGTAATTCTGAAGGAGTAGTCTATCTCTTTTCCTAAAAGATCCCAATTCTTTCTTCTTTTTTATTGTTCCCCCCTGCCATCTCTTTTTTATCCCTTGTTTGCCAGTAGATAGCATGGACTGCTTATTTTGTCTTTTAAAGGAAACAGGATTTCTAAGATTTTTAATGAGGTGCTTAAACAATGTTAGAAACTCTCTGAATTAATTTTCCTCTTTCATAAAATTATTTGAGAACCTGAGCTGCAGAAGTGCCTAACAAAACCTTATCTAAAGTAAAGTTTAAAATTTCAGACTTTACTTCATAGAAAAACTCTTGATTATGTATCCAAGCATATCTTCTCAAAACAGTAACAATGACTGTGGTCCTTGACACAGGATCTGCACAATCATACACACTCTTCAAAGCATGTTTATACACCTGAGATAGGTTAGAAATAATAATCAGACAGAACCAACCTTCTGAAAGAAGTGAGACAAAACAGTCCCTGAAGCTGTCTACAGAAGTAAGAATAAACTTCCACATATGTGCCTGGTAATTAAGAATTATGTAAGCTAAAGTGAAAGAACAGAAAATTCTCTTACCAAATCTATTACCTTCTTTGTCTGAAGGAGAAGGGTTAGTATTAGTCAGTGCTCTTATTTCCAGCTGGCAAAGAAGTAGAAAGGGCCGCTGGATCAGCTATAAGATGAGAAAATTTGTTACACTGAGATACCTTACAAAGTATATCTGCATTTCTGGGAACCAAAGGCTGAGTCAGCATTAATGAAGGTAACATTCAACACAGACTCCAAGGCTGGCATAATAGGAGGAATGGGTGTAGCATGAGGTAAATCCATTTGCATCATAATATCTCCTCTTTTCATGTGGAGCATACACTTGTTTCCACAAAAACACATAATTCATCCTGGAAATAGTCTTAGAAAAAGAAAACCCTCCTAAAGGAGCTGGAGAGGACAAACTTTTCTCTAAGTCAGAGTCTTGGCTTAAGAATCAAAAGGACAAGAAGCCTTGGCACTGTCTATGTCAGAATCCTCTGATATGTTTTCCCCAGGAATATCTTTACGCAACTAAACATCTAGTTTGGATTTTTGATGCCCAGGATTGAAAATCAGCAATAAACACCTGGCCAAAGTAAGAAAATCAACCTTATTAACAAACAAAAAATCTATAGATGAGTAATGTCTAACCTTTTGCTTCTTTTTTCTAGTGGCATTCCTGGAAGGAAACCAACTAGGAGCCAGTACTTCATCCCAGGCAACTGGTATCTTTCCCCATCTACCCCAGGAAGAAACTTCCACAGAAACTCTCAGACCCAAAGAAGATGGTTCTCATGTGCCCAGACTGGACATTGGAGCAGCCAGACAGGAGATGGCTAACCCCCGGTTCAGAAAGGACATGGCTAACCACCGGCCCATTGCGGATGAAGGAAACAATAACAGAAGAATCTGGACAAATCAGTGAGTGATTTGAGGAACAAAACATGACCACTGCAGAGTCACAGACCAGTTTCTAGGGCACTGGCTGAGCCCACTATTTAGGCAAGGGCTCCATATTCAGTTGCTTTTTTTTTTTCTTTTTAGGTACAGTAAGAGAAGAAACAGCAGGGACAGTGTAAGTATTCATACTGTAGCTGACAAAGAAGCCTGATTGCCGATAAGCACTACCAGAAGAATCAGTTGGAAGGTAAGTTGTCAGATAAGTTTCATAAGCAGCACACACACACACACACACACACACACACACACACACACACGCACACACGCACACACACACACACACACACAGTCCCACAAAATTCAAAAGTAAAAGCACTCAAACTCCTGTTAGAATTATAAGTCCCTTTCACAAAATGTGTACTGAAAGAAATAAAGCAATGAAGGTAAATTGCCATGAAGTATACACAATCACCAAAACTCTAAATTAGTTTAAAGAACTTAAAAACAATTTCTGAGCACTAAAATCTTACACCGCGTAAAATGTCCCAAAAGTGGGACAGTTTCTCACAGCTCCCATATTTTATTTTAGTTTATTTTATTTTATTTTATTTTTATTTTTTTCTGGGGTACAGCACTGATCTCCATGGACCTTTTACAGACTCAGCCAATATTCAGTATTAAATCTATTCTAAAAACTGTGGTTTCTGACAAGAAACTTTCTATATTAATAAAATTGCCTGTATTCTTAAAAGAGGAATTATGCTTTTAGTCAAACATAAAAACACTTAAAATACACTTAAAAAGACAATATTTTCTTTGTGAAATGGTTCCCCTATGAGGAATTATCCGCCAGAAATGAAACTTGAAGCTGATTTCTCAAGTAAAGCCTTACAACTACTTTCTCTTGAGGTGGCATGAAACTACTGTAGTTGTTCGTGCTTTGGCTGGCAGTTTTCTTGCCATGCATCAGCACCCAGAGCACAGGTGTGGAGGGGACCCAGGGCTTTGTCAAGACATGCCAGTTGTTGTGTTCCAGGCAGCAGCGAGAGTGATAAACATCAGTTTCATTCTTAGACATTCTGGTCATTCCATATCTGTTTAGTTGTCTGAAGCAGAATCCTGTGGCATTTATTATGATTGTCTTGGCACATGACTTTGTGACTTGAGGAGACTAGTGCACAGTAGATAGCTTTGTAGTTCTATCATGTCCAATATTTTAACTACATCTAATTTTTAATGTCAATTGTCTCTCCAGTCCTTTTTTAGATGTATTGTTTCTGCTCCAGCTCTTTCATATTTTACTTCTTTCTCTACCTCACTTCTTCCCTTCCATCTGCCTGCTAAAATCTAAGCTATAGCCAGAGTCTCCAACCATTATGGAATTCTGTACATTAACTCCCATAACAAAGTTCATCTACTGGATTGGGCAAAAAATATTTTGTGCTGACTTAATGACAATACTTTCAATAGAATATTATGGTAGTGTTAATTTAAATTCTAAGTGGCAATATCAAATTCTGGTTTCTTTTAAAAATGCATGCCTGCTCAGCTGGAGTAACCCACCCCAACAGCCCTGGCACCACAGACGTCTAGCACCTCCTTTTTTCTTCTCTTTAGTATTTTTTATTCTTAGTACTCCTGGTACTCTTAGAAACTCTGCTAAATAACCAAATATAATAAAAAAGCCTGTTATACTAACTGCCAGTACACTAACCTTACCCACATTAAGAGCTTCTGCTCCTCTATCAACAAAAGAATCCTCCCTGGGCATACCACTTGTAGAGCAGAGTATGTGATGTGTCTTTAAGAAGCATAGCAAGTGATGAACGTGCATATATAAATAGCAAGCATGTGCTGTACCCAGTGCCATTTTGAAAGTGCAGCCAGAGAGCAAGCATGTGAGAATGATTGCAGTTGAACAGAACCCACAAAGACTCGTCTATTACAGCCTGACTAGATGAGCGACATGGTGTCAGAACCGGGATTCCAGAGACTGATATTCAGAGCCACAAGGTGCAGAGATACCTGTGAAGGTAAACAAGCATGAAAAAAAGCCAGAAAAGAACCAAAAATTTGCATGAACAGTTTACTTTATAAAAAAAGATAAAACAGAGCATTACAAAGGCACAAACTGCATTATTAAACAATCAAGAGGCACAAAAGGTTTATTAATTAAGCAAAATGTTTAAGATTAAGATATTTGATAAAACGATTATCAGAAAAGCAAAATGAGTAAGTTTAAAGCAACACTATTATGTTTAAAGCAAAATGGGCATGTTTAGAATAAAATGAGCACAAAATACAATGGGTATGAAAAGAGATTAAATGAGCAAAATGAATATAATAAGGGTAAAAAGGGCACATTAAGCATAAATAAAGCAAGATGACGGCATTTTTTTTGGTAAAGTGCTGTGTTTTGGCATCTACGACTTCATATTGTATCAAGGGCATAAAAAGAAGTTATGTACTCACCATAATGTTCCATCTGAATAGTTGTATTTCATTTGTCTTAAACCTTTGGGCTTCGGATCCAGCATGGATCCTACATGGCTGCATAGCTAGCA